>NC_069499.1:297021854-297159354 GCF_027579735.1 Bombina bombina | reverse complement strand
ACTGCAAAGAGTGGAACATTGCACTGAGTCACTTAGGATTGCTAATTAGAGATGAACAACCTCTTAAGCAAGGAGGTCCAAAGGAAAGCCTTCTATCTCAAAAAGCTTTACTTCTCAGAATGAAACAGAGCCAGAACACTCTTAGCTAGATCTTTAAAGAAAAAAAACCTTTCCAACTATATACATACAATTACAACTCAAGATAGAACACCTCATATTGCAAGAATGCTAATGCTAATGCATTCAGAGAGTACTATAACAAACTTTACAATATTCCTCCCACTGAACACTCCACTAACATACCTCTAAATGACCATTACCTAGAAAAATCACAACTACTAACACAATCTAGGGAGACAGCTGATTCCCTAGACTCACCGATCACAGCCCAATAAATTTTGTTGGCAATAAAAGAGATCCCCCCACATAAAAGAACAGGTTCCGACGTTCTGATGAATATTTATTACAAACAATTTAAACATATTTTGACCCCCCCACTTGACAAACCTCTTTAATCACTTAGACAATGATGGACAGTTATCCGCTCAATTACTTAAAGCTCATATTTCAGTAATTCCCAGGCCAGGAAAACCACAGGCAGACCTGGGAAGTTACAACCCAATCTCACTACTTAACAGTGACATAAAAATATATGCAAAAGTTATAGCCAGACAAATCAATTCAGTATTACCCACCCTAATGTAAGCCCCCAAGCAGGTTTTGTCCCGTTAAGAGAAGCCAGAGACAATGCTATTAGGGTTATCTATCTAACGGAATACACAACTACACATATTATCCCATTTGCCTTGGTGTCTACAGACGCAGAAAAAGCTTTCGACCAACTAAACTGGACCTTTCTTAAACAGACACTTCGCCAATTTGTATTTAGAGAATTAATGATAAAAATAATCTTCCATCTATGAAATAAACCATCAGCTAAGGTTAGAGTTAACAAATTGCAAATTGTACTAGGCAGGGATGCCCCCTTTCCACTGCCATGTTTATATTAACCATGGAAGCCCTAGCTACACATATACATCACAATAAGATTATCAAAGGAATAGCAATAGGCCCAAATGAATACAAAATTGCCATGTTTGTGGACGATGTCCTAATCACAGTTTCTTCCCCATAACCTCCCTACCATCATTATTACACAAATTTGCAACTTTTGGCAACCTATCGAATTTTCTCATTAACCAACAAAAATCAGAAGTATTGAGCATCTCCTTACCTCAGAAGGATACCCCTTCCCTTAAAACAGTCTGTCCATACAAAATGCAAACATCTTATTTGAAATATCTAGGAGTTAAACTGTCTCGACACATATCACAATTATTTGACTTAAATTACAAACCCCTCTTGCATGCAACACAACAAACTCTCCTCTCATGGCAAGATAAGCCCCTATCTTGGTGGGGTAGAATTAAGCAATCAAAATGACAATCTTGCCCAGAATCCTTTATATTCTACAGACTGTTCCAATATCCCCCCTAAAGCATTCGGGGGGGGGGAGGTATTGACACTATACAGACGTATTTTTAATAATTGGGATCACATAGTAGCAAATACCACAGGAATCTCCACAAAAACATCCCTACTAATGACTAGTGATGTCCCGAACTGTTCGCCCGCGAACGGTTCACAGCGAGCATAGGTTGTTCGCGTTCGCGTTTGTGGGCGAACACATGGCGATGTTCGATCCGCCCCTATGTGTCATCATTGTGGAAACTTTGACCCTTTATGTCACAGCCGCCTGAGACATTAGAGCCAATCAACATCAGACACTCCCTCACAGGCACTCCCAGCTACTCGGAATCCGCCATTTTAGACTCATAACGACCTTGCTTTTTTAATGAGAGGACGTGTTGTGTTTTTGCTCCTGACATTAATAGGAAAAACATAGCTAGGCTAGTGTATTTACAGTCCAGAAGGACTCCACTCATCTCTGCTGCAAGCACAGCACCCCAAAAAGCCCTTTTTAGGGCTATATTTCGTGCCGTTTTTTTTTTTTTTTTTTCTTTTTTATTAGCATTTGCCTGGCTTTCAGCTGTGTGTTTAAGGCTCACAGCATATGCTGTGACTACTGCCACCACTGATATCTCCCTAACAACATTAGTTTAAATTTAACTAACCCAAAAATATAATTATTTTTCTAGTGTAATTTTTTTTCATTTTCTATCAGGCCAGTGTCACACAGCATATACTCTGGTTCATTGCTCTGTGCCAGCCAGCAGCCAGCAGTGTTAATATCCGTTTATAACATTATTTTTAATTTAAAAAAAAAAACACAAAAAATTATTTTTCTAGTGTAATCTAATTACATTTACTATCATGCCTGTGTCTGTCAGGCTCACTCAGCATTAATATACCTCTTTTTTTTTCAGTCTTTTGGTTAATTGGTCTGTGCCAGGCAGCCACCCAGCACTCATATCTATTTTTCTTTCACCTTAAATTTAATATAAAAAAAAAAAAAGTTTAAGTTTAAATTTGTTTGCTAGTGTAATCTAATATAATTTTCTATCCGGCCTGTGTGTTTTGCTGACATAGAGAGCCTACTGTGTTTACTTGCTGCCCTCCCTAGTCTATGGAAAATAATTTCAATCATTTTTCTAGTGTAATCTAATAGTATTTTCTATCAGGCGTGTGTGTATCCGACATACAGAGCCTACTGTTTTTAATAGCTGCCCTTCCAAGGCTATCAGCCACGACTCATATGTATGTGCTTAACCTTTTTCTTAAAATTTCCAAAAAAAAGTCTTTAAATCATTATGCTAGTGTAATCTAATTGTATTTTCTATCAGGCCTGTGTCTAACTGTCTATCTGACTTACACAGCATACTGTTGTTATAATTGCTGCCCTACGTAGCAGCCAGCCAGTGCGACCACTCAGAGTCATATGTGCATTGCACTTCTTAACATAATTTTAATATTAAAATCTAAAATTTTAAAATATTTTGCTAGTGTAATGTAACTTAATTTTCTATCAGTCCTGTGTTTTTGTCACTTACACAGCATACTGTGTTAAATTGCTGCCCTACCTACCATCCACGACTCATATCTGCCAGCCTGTCTGCCAGGCCCAAGTAGCCAATTAGTGGCACCAATCACAATTCTTGTAACAGTAATAAAAAAAAAAAAAAACCATAATTTTTTGGACTGCAAATATTCAGTCTCCTAGGGCCATTGAATTTCATTTACCTCCTGCCTGCCACTGCCAGCCTTTTGTGCCAGGCCGTCTAGCCAACTATTTACACCAATCATAATTGTTGTCACAGTCAGACAGTATAGTTATTAATTTAAATAAAAAAATTTTTTAGTGTTGATCTTAATCCTCAGTTTGCTCGTGCCTTTGAATTGCACTTTTCTACAGCCTTCCAAGCCTGTGTGCCAGGCCTACTTAAAAAATATTTACACCAATCATATTTGTTGTGACAGTATTCTAATAATTAAAAATTAAAATTTTTGGTAATAGTTGCTGTGATTTGAATCCTCAGTTTGCTGGTGCCATTGAATAGCACTTTCCTCCTGCCTTGCAGCCTGCTGTGAGCCAGGCCCACCTAGCCAATTGTTGTCAGCAATCATATTTCTGTTAACAGTATTGCAAAAATTGTCAATCATCACTGTTTAGACTGTCAGTAATCAGTCTCCTAGTGTCCTTGAATTGCATCTCCCTCCTGCCTGCCATCCTTTTGTGCCAGGCCGTCTTGCCAACTATTTACACCAATCCTAATTTTTTGTCACAGTATAGTTACTAATTAAAATTAAAAAAATCTTTATTGTTGATGATCTTAACCCTCAGTTTGCTTGTGCCTTTGAATTGCACTTTTCTACAGCCTTCCAAGCCTGTGTGCCAGGCCTACTTAAAAAATATTTACACCAATCATATTTGTTGTGACAGTATTCTAATAATTAAAAATTAAAATTTTTGGTAATAGCTGCTGTGATTTGAATCGTCAGTTTGCTGGTGCCATTGAATAGCACTTTCCTCCTGCCTTGCAGCCTGCTGTGAGCCAGGCCCACCTAGCCAATTGTTGTCAGCAATCATATTTCTGTTAACAGTATTTCAAAAATTGTCAATCATCACTGTTTAGATGGCCATGTAGAACACCACCACCGAGAGTCCTGGAAGTAAAAGGGATGATGAGATGAAAGAGCTAAGAATAGTAGAACTTGAAACAACAGAGTTAGCCATGGGTGTTAGTGCAAAACCGCTTGGCTTTTTTTTGGCTTTGGGTGCGGCTATTCATGCAGGCCATATAGAGCTGAAAACATTCGGTGTCGTATTAGCTATTAAACTAATAAGAACAGTACTAACAAAATACAGCCAATGAAGGGCCTTAGGAAGACTGGGCCAAGGTTGGATTGTAGTATTTGGTTAGGCTAATCATGATGGCCATGTAGACCACCACCACCGAGAGTCCTGGAAGTAACAGGGATGATAAGATGAAAGAGCTAAGAATAGTAGAACTTGAAACAACAGAGTTAGCCATGGGTGTTAGTGCAAAACCGCTTGGCTTTTTTTTGGCTTTGGGTGCGGCTATTCATGCAGGCCATATAGAGCTGACAACATTTGGTGTCGTATCAGCTATTAAATTAATAAGAACAGTACTACCAAAATACAGCCAATGAAGGGCCTTAGGAAGACTGGGCCAAGGTTGGATTGTAGTATTTGGTTAGGCTAATCATGATGGCCATGTAGACCACCACCACCGAGAATCCTGGAAGTAACAGGGATGATGAGATGAAAGAGCTAAGAATAGTAGAACTTGAAACAACAGAGTTAGCCATGGGTGTTAGTGCAAAACCGCTTGGCTTTTTTTTGGCTTTGGGTGCGGCTATTCATGCAGGCCATATAGAGCTGACAACATTCGGTGTCGTATCAGCTATTAAACTAATAAGAACAGTACTACCAAAATACAGCCAATGAAGGGCCTTAGGAAGACTGAGCCAAGGTTGGATTGTAGTATTTGGTTAGGCTAATAATGATGGCCATGTAGACCACCATGTAGTAATAAGAACAGTACTACCAAAATACAGCCAATGAAGGGCCTTAGGAAGACTGAGCCAAGGTTGGATTGTAGTATTTGTTTAGGCTAATCATGATGGTCATGTAGACCACCACCACCGAGAGTCCTGGAAGTAACAGGGATGATGAGATGAAAGTGCTAAGAATAGTACTACTTGAAACAACAGAGTTAGCCATGGGTGTTAATCCAAGACCGCTTGGATTTATTTTTGTATTGGGTGCAGCTAATCATGCAGGCCATATAGAGCTGACAACATTCGGTGTTGTATCAGCTATAAAAATAATAAGAACTGTACTATCAAAATACAGACAATGAAGGGCCTATGAAGACTGAGCAAAGGTTGGATTGTAGTATTTTGTTCGGCTAATCATGATGGCCATGTAGACCGCCCGTAACAGGGATGAAAGTGCTAAGAATAGTACTAATTGAAACAACAGAGTTAGCCATGGGTGTTAGTCTAAGACCACTCGGCTTTTTTTTGGGTTTGGGTGCAGCTAATCATGAAGGCCAGATAGACCTGCCACCATTTGGTGTTGTAACAGGTATCAAAATGCAAAGAACAGTACTACTTAACACAACCTACCATGGGTCCCAGAGCATATGTTTGGTTGTTATATTTTGTAAGGGTAATCATGCAGGCCATATAGACCTCCACCGATAGGGTGAGTATGAGTAACAGCTATTAAAATGCGAAGGACATTACTAATTAACACAACATAGTTACCATGGGTCGCAGACCAAGAGCAGATGTCTTATTATTATATTTTGTATGGGTAATCATCCAGGCCGTATAGACCTCACCAAATAGGGGGAGTTACAGAGATTAAAGTGCTAAGAATGGTAGTACTTAAAACACAACCTCGTTAAAATAGGTAGCAGACCACATGTCTTATTATTATAATTTTTCAGGGTAATCTGGCAGGCCATATAGAACTCCCCCGATAGGGGGGGGGGGGGAACAGGGATTAAAGTGCTAAAAAAAGTACTAATTGACACAAGCTAGTTGGGTCCAAGAACGCATGTTTGATTATTAGAATTTATTAGGGTAATTATATATCTAACAAATCTATCTATTTCTCTTCTATCGATTCTATCTAACTATCAATCTATGTATATCTATCTATCCTATCTATCACTATCAATCTATCTTCTGTCCGGGATATTTTGAGACAGCCACTTTGGGAATGTTAGTTGATTTAGACCCATTATGGCTTAAAAGCAGACTCTGCATCAACTATGTAATTTTCCATGGGAGTTTTGCCAGGGATCCCCCTCCAGCATGCAACAGTCCAGGTGTTAGTACCCTTGAAACAACTTTTCCATCACTATTGTGGCCAGAAAGAGTCCTTGTAGGTTTTAAAGTTCGCCTGCCTATTGAATTCAATGGCGGTTCGCGCGTTCGCGAACAATACCAGAAGTTCGAGTCCGCGGTTCGCGAACCGAAAATTTTAGGTTCGCGACATCACTACTAATGACAATCTCCCCAAACATGGAGTTCTTGGGGGGATATGAACCCATGGGTAGGCCAGGTGACATACTAGAAATCCCCAAATCTGTTTCTTTTTTCTCCCTCTTAGACCAAGGGAAGTTAAAACCACAAAACAACCTACAAAAGATCCTAAATGGAGCCTTTACATTCTGGTTCAAATATTCGCAAATCCACCATTTCCTACACAACACAAACCTTAAACCTGACCTCACCAGACCACTTACCCCATATGACCAACTTTGTATCACGCCTACCTCACCTAAGGGATCCTTATCTATGTCCAAGCGAATCCTACTCTGTATCCTCCACATCAACTCCAACACATGTTATGCAGTGGCACAAAGAGCTACACAACACACTAGAGGCCCAAGACTAGAAACCGATCTATATTAATACTCGCAAATCCTCCACATCAACACGCCTACTAGAACTTAAAAATCATATACTAAGATGGTATTTGACACCAGCTAGAATACATAAGATCTACCCCACATCCTCACCAATGTGCTGGAGAGGTTGTAACTTGAAAGGCACTATGATACATAATAACTCCCTTCTGGAATGACATGGAACTCACTTTCAAAGAACTTCTAGGCACTGATTTCGTTCATACACCAGAAATAGCCCTACTTAACAAGAGCTCTCCAAGTAGATGTAAAATCTGCTACACCCTTCTACAGATGGGTTTGAATAGCACTAGATTGTTGATTGTCACTTACTGGAAATCCCCACAACGACTTTTAACATCTATGGTGACACCTGCTTCATGTAAATATCTTGTCACTTAACCAGTTCTGGATAGGTGTTTGTGTGTAGGTATCATTTAATACTGTTTAGATTATGCCAGATCCTTCTTGCTTGGTCTGGTCAGAAACCAGTTCTGGACTTTACTAAATTTATTGTTGATAACACCTTTCTATTTATCTATATGTTTATTAAGTTGGTGGATCCACTGGCTGAATATTCTAATCCTGTGAAAAAAAGAGATAAGAGCTGTCAGTGACCAGTCTATTCTCCAAGACACATATTTCAAGCTCTTCACCAGTAAATTCTGGTTATGAACAATTTACAGTCATTGTCCCTGAGATTCCACATCCCTATCAAAAGACATTAATTGATGCTTGCCTAGCGTTCTCAGCATATTTATATGCACCCACCCAACTATGTTCTCTCCCCATTTAGAGCAATCAATGTGTAGGTCATAGCTTTGATTCCGTCATGATATTACCTTTTTAATAAAAGTGAGAAAAACCTTCTTTTTGTAAAGAGTGTATCCCTGATTCCATAATATATTTATCTTCTTACTAGAAAGTTTTGAAGAGACCAATTTTATTGATCAGTTAAAGGACAAACCCTCCTACTCTGAATACTGTGAGCACCTATACCTTGTGGTTTGCATGTTTTTTGTTATTGATTTGTGTTGAACCCAAATACCCGACAGTGAGTAATGCATCTACATATTTTTCTATTGGTAACTCTCGGTCCTTCTTGTAAGCATGTCTTCTTTGCATAAAATATTTTTAAAGTATTATCCTAGGTCATTGTTTAAATTCTGCAGAGCACTGCTGGTCCTGAGCAGAAAATTACAATCACCTATTAAGCAGCTGCTGACTAACACTGCTGATTGGGTCATTGGCTGTGTCCGCTCAGAACTAGCAGTGCTTTAATTATGTTTGTAACCCGTTTGCAGGGGTTAAGCACATAGCATTGCAGGGTTGCTATTGTATATTCTGTATATTCTGTAATGAATGAATGTAATTTTTCCACTATAATGGCCCTTTAATAGCATGCATATAAAATAGCAGCATGTAAACAATCCAAATTTTATATATATATATATATATATATATATATATATATATATATATATATACATACAGACATACATACATATATATATGTAATACTATATAATCACCATATGCTAATACTAATAATCACCAGTGCTGCACCCTACTCTTTTAAATGAAACCAATAAAACATTTGACTGCAACGTTCCTTTATTTTTTTTTTTGCATCAAGCAAAATAAACATTAATATGCCTGGGAACAGTGGCAGCAATCCTTGTCCCGCAAGTAAGGGCCAACCACCTGGCCAGAATTTCAGGTCTGGTTGGCCGCCACAGGGCCACATCACCAACTGGAGACTAGTGGCAGAGGGAGCAGACGAAGGACACGGAGTGACCTGTGCACACAGCTCATCTTGCAAGACCACTCTGTTTCAGCCCAGGCAGCTGGGGGGGTGGGGCGGCATGAAGTGACCTGTGCACACAGTACATCTTACAAGTCTGCTACACTGCACTAGAGCTTCAAATATAGCTGAATAAATGAATGTGCTGCTTCCAGAATTCTAGCAGCAAACATTTTAAATTCTGTATTTTACCTATTTGACATCGATGGCACTTCTGTAACATGAATAAAGTATGTCAAGCCAATGTCTTTGTGGTATATAATAATAATAATAATAATAATAATTTGCGATTTAAATAGCGCTTTTCTCCCTGTGAGACTCAAAGCACTTTACAAATATACCAACATAAGACATAAAAGTTAGGAGTTTCTGAAGGTCAGATAAGCGGACTGAATGCCTGATGGAAGAGGTGGGTCTTTAGCTTTTTTTTAAAAGTCTGTAAGGACGGTGCCTCTCTGATTGCGCATGGTAAAGAGTTCCAGAAAGTAGGGGCAGCGTGGCCGAATGCTCTGGAGCCTGAGTTTGTCCTTATTCTTGGCACTGAGAGGAGGGATGTGTTGGCTGACCTAAGTGAACGGGATGGGATGTAGGGTGTCAGGAGCTCTTTCAGGTACTGTGGGCCTTGGTTGTTTAAGGCTTTGAAGGTCAGCAGGCCAATTTTAAAATATGTTCGCCATTTAATTGGAAGCCAATGCAGGGAGTGGAGAACAGGTGTTATGTGGCAGGAGCGAGTTTGATTGGTCAATAGTCTGGCTGCTGCGTTTTGTACTGTCTGAAGGCGATGGAGTTCTTTTTTTGGGAGGCCCAAGTAAAGTGCATTGCATTAATCTAGCCTAGAGGATACAAATGCATGGATTAATGTTGGCATATCATCCGGTGGAATTAAGTGTTGTATCCTGGCTATGTTTTTCAGATGAAAGTAGGCAGATTTTATTACAGAGGAAATCTGTTGTTTAAAAGATAGTCCAGCGTCAATCAGCACTCCGAGGTTTCGTACCTTTGCTGAACTAACGAGTTTAGAGCCTCTAAGCTCCAGGCCAGTTGGGTGATCATGGGATATTTTTGATGCCCAGGGGCCCCTCACCAAGAGTAACTCTGTTTTGTCTGGGTTCACTTTGAGACAGCTAGCATTCATCCATTCTATGAGGTCTGTTAAGCAATTGTTTATGCGGCATGCTGGGTCTGTAGTATCTGGAGCAAAGGAGAAGTAGAGTTGTGTGTCATCAGCGTAACAATGATACCTTAGGCCATGTCGGTTAATGATGTCCCTCAGTGGTAGTAAGTAAATTGCGAATAGCATGGAAGACAGGATAGATCCTTGTGGAACTCCGCAGGCCAGTTCTGTTGGTGCTGATGAGCTTGATCCTGATATTACTCTCTGTGATCTACCAGCGAGGAAAGATTTAAACCAGTTAAGGACTGTGCCTCCTAGACCACAGATGTACTGCAAGCGCTCTATTAAAATCCTATGGTCAATGGTGTCAAATGCAGCTGAGAGATCCAGGAGGATTAGAATTAAGTAATCACCTTTGTCTCTTGCCATGAGGAGATTATTTAGCACTCGGACTAGCACTGTTTCAGTGCTGTGGCGGCCTCTGAAGCCTGACTGGAAAGGATCGAATATCTTTAGGCATGATAGATGGGCTTCTAGTTGAGTTGCCACTACTTTTTCAATTACTTTCCCCAGAAATGGGAGGTTGGATACTGGTCTGTAATTAGTCATGCAGTCTGGGTCTAATAAAGGTTTCTTTAGGAGTGGTTTTACCACAGCTTCTTTTAGAGGATCTAGGAAGTCTCCTGTTTTTAGTGAACACTGCACTATTTTTGTGAGGACTGGGACGAGTGTTTCAATGCATCCAGATATGAGCTGAGTTGGAGCAGGGTCTAAGTCACACGTTGTAGGGTGCAACTTTTGTATGGTGTTTTTAACTCCTTTTATATCCACATGTGTAAAAGTGGCCCATAAACTGGGGCAATCTGGCATTCCATTGTAGTGGTTCTGGTGTGTAACTGTTTGGCCTGCTGTGATAGCGGTTCGGATTGAGGAAATCTTGTCTCTGAAGAAGTTTGCAAATGCTTCACATTTATCCTGAGAAAAGTTGGTAGGGCTAAGGCATGCATGGTGGTTTGCCTGGGTCTATTGTGGGAGAGTGCAATTTCACGTGATAAAAATGAAGATTTTTTCTGAGTTATCTTGGATTGATATTTATTTAGATGTTTGGTAAGAGCGGCTTTATCCTCTGGATCATGTGTTCTGCGCCACTTTCTCTCGAGCTTACGTCCTGTTCTTTTCATTTTTCTGATGGAGCTATCAAACCACGGTGCATTGTTGTGGGTTTGGACAGTGCATATGCGAGATGGTGCAATGCTTTCTAGGGTGTCTCTTATGGTTTTGTTGTAGAGTCGGACTAAGGAGCTGGGGTCTTCGCAGGTGCCCATTAGTTCACTTAGATCCATGTGTGATGCTACATCCAGTGGTGTCACCCCTTTTAATGAGTGGTGTTTGACCAGGTTCTGAGGCTGGTGTCTGGTTGATTGTGATACAATGGAGAAGTGAATGGAGTGTTGGTCTGACCAGGTAACTGGGTTTACAGTTACTGGTGACACTTCTATTCCAGACTGAAACACTAGATCAAGTGTATGACCTTTTCTGTGGGTGGGAGTGGTAACGATTTGTGTAAAGCCGAGTGTACTCATCAAGCTGAGGAGATCCTGTCCAAGCAGGGATAGGGTGTTGTCAATCCAAGTGTTGAAGTCTCCTAATATAAGCCATCTGGGGTGTTCAAGGATTAAGCCAGCCAAAAGGTCTGGTAGTTCCTGAAGAAATCTCTTCCCATCTCCTGGGGGTCTGTATATTAGCAGTATGCGGAATCCTCTCTCTATTGAGAGGTTGGCAACTATACATTCAAAAGATTGGGTTTTGTGGACTGATATTGGTCTGGGATTTAAGGATGATTTTGCACAGATCATAACTCCGCCTCCCTTGCGATCTTGTCTCGGGCGGTGGAACACTGTGTAATTGTCTGGAATAGCTGCCTCTAGAATAGGCCCTGCATTTTCATCTAACCATGATTCTGTGATGCATGCTAATTCGCATGTTTCAATAAGGTCGGAAATAATAGCTGTTTTTTCTTTATTGATCTGGCATTGCATAGGATTGCTCTGATAGGACAGTCTTGGGATTCAGAGTTTTTGCTCTGTACTTTGGAGACAGTGTGTCTTCTAATAGGCAGCGTGTCTTCTAATAGGGATCACACAAAGAGATTTTCTTGATTTGATAGTGCGGTTTTTGTGGCTTTCAGGTTGGATCACTTCAATTGGGCTTGCGGGTGGACAGGGTGGTGGGGCAGCTGTGATAGTGTCAGGATATAGAACTTTAAATTTTGATTTTCCTCCACGACAGCCCCTGTCAGTCCCTTTGAAAATGCTGAATGATTTTAGGGTAGCCACTAGTGAGGGACTGAGTGCTGCGACCGCTTTTTGGGGTCTTAAGGAGTGCAGATGTGAGGGCGTATAGGTGGTCATTCCCTCTGCAGTGAAGGGGTTAAAATAGCTTCTAGTATTTGTAGGAATGTTAGCAGTGGGGGCTGGTTACATTGCCCTGCTCTATAGGATTCAGGCAAGAGTGAGGTGTGGGATTTTGCACTTCAGGCTGCATTGTAGATAACAGATAAGAAAGCATGCAGGGGTTTTAAAACCAATGTATTTTAGTAAAATAGACTTAATTTTTTTTTTCTTTATTTATATACCAATTCAAGCAAACAGTTCATATGACAATTAGAAAAATACAACATAAAAGGAGAACACATAAAAATAATATCTTATATCCTTGTTTCTCCTAAACCAAGAAAAACGAAGCAAAAATGAAACAAGACTAGTAATCAACTAGCTAATATGCTACACTCTTATCGCTTGAATTGGAAATTTTCACAACCTTAATTTAAAATACACATAAGACTGGCCGCTAGTTCAGTTAAGACAGCACAAGTCAAAACCGAGCAACACCGGCCCAATGGGACAGGACAAAACAACACGAAGAAAAAAGAAAGAGAGAAAAAAAAAAAAGAAGAAAGATTTGCTCCTGTCTATATGTACAGCTTCCTGTCAAGGACTTACTATCGACCCCTGGACAGAGACTTTGTATTGCCAGATTTACAGGTCCTCCCTACTTATGTATCCTGCTTTGAAGAAAGGTTTCATTATTTCCTCTATAAACTCAACTGTCTGCATCTTAATAATCTTCCTCCATTTTGTAAAGAAGGCCTTAAACTGATTCACATTGCCGGGTTCTATATTCAGTTGTTCATATATCAGCTGACCAGTCACCTTCTGTCTGAATTCTGCTATGCTTGGGTATTTTTGAGCTTTCCAATACTGTAATATTAAATTCCGAGCTACTTGTAATTATAGTCGTTATAAGCAAATATTCTTCTTTCTTAAATTGGTTTGGTAGCACAAAAAAAATATAGAAGTAAGAGTAGGGGAAAAACTTTGTGTTAAGAATCTGTTTAACCAATATTCCACCTTTTTCCAGTACTGTAATATCTTAGGGCAATACCAGAAACAATGTGTGATATCTGCCTGTGGTGCGTGACAGTGGAAGCAGTCTCCTTTGGAATTTTTATCACATTTAGCCAATAATTTAGGGGTAATATATGCGTTGTTTATGATATAGCTATGCATTTCCTTCCACCGCATATACCTATCTCCAACTATTTCTATACTTAGTTTGATATTTATTTCTGTAATTTCTGGCAGAATCTTTTGCCATTTATTCTGTAGATTCTCTAAATGTATCTTACCTAAGTTTTTCATAATCATTTTATACCATGTTGCAATTGAGAAAAATCCCACCCTATAAATTTGAATACCTATTCCGACTATTCCTAACTCCCAATTACTATCTTGGTTATACGTTAAATGATTGTAAAATTGTCTTGTCTGAAGATAGCCAAAAAAGTGATGTCTCGGTAGACCAAATTCTTCTTGAATTTGTGTGAATGATTTTATCAACCCGGTTCTTTTATCTAACAATTGTACTATGTACTCCAAGCCTGCATTTCTCCAGATATGAAATATTCCATAATTCAAGCCAGGTCCAAAATCTATATGTCCCAGAAACGTAAGATATTTGGATACCTTGTAATTGATATTGAGAGTGTTGCAGAATTTTTGCCATGCCTTTACTATATTACTTATCATTCTCATATTTCGAATTTTTGGAGGTAATTTAGGGAGAAGGGTTTTATTAAACTTTCTTCTATCTCTGGCGAGGAGAATTGACTTATTTGTGTGATCCAATCAGCAGCTAATTTTACCATGGTAACCTGATTATATAATTTAATATTGGGCAAACCATATCCCCCAACCTCTTTATCAAGATACAGCAATCTTTTAGCTAGTCTGGCCCTTCCCTTTCCCCATAAGAAAAAGTTGCATTCTTTTTCATATTTCTTCAAGTCAATATTTTTGAGAAAAATAGGTAAGTTTTGCAATAGATATAATAAACGGAGGAATAGAAAAGTCTTCAAGATCGTAATTTTGGCTGATAAAGCTATGGGCAGTGGTCTCCATCTGTCTAAAAGCCTCTTACTTTCTTGAAAGAACTTTGAAAAATTTAAGCTATACCATAATCCTGGGTTATTACTTACATATATACCCAAGTATTTAATTTGTTCTACCTCGTGAAAGGGATGCTTGATCTGCTGCCCGTAGGGTTTTCTAATCCAAAGTATTTCTGATTTTCCCTGATTGACCTTATAGCCGGAGAACGCACTAAATTCCTCTATTAATTTTAATAGTACTGGTATATTTTGTGATGTTCTAGGCAAAAAAAGTATTATATCGTCTGCATATAGCGCCAGAGACACCCTGCCATCTCCTACCTTTACCCCCGGTAAGCTTTGTCTAAGTCTTATGGCGAATGGTTCTAACGACAAATTAAATAACAAGGGTGACAACGGGCACCCTTGTCTTGTTCCTTTTGTTAACCTTATTTTTGGCGACAGTTGACCATTTATTTGAAGGCAGGAGTATGGTGTGTTGTAAATCAATTTCACAAAATTATAGAAATTCCCTGTTAGGCCAAATTGTGTTAGTGTGGTGAACAGGTGGTCCCAAGTAATTAAATCAAAAGCCTTTTCAGCGTCTAATGTTATTAAGACTGCATCATTTTCACAGTTTTTTCCCTTAGCCTTAATTTCATTCCAGTAATGGTTTAAAGTCAGTAGAACTTTTCTTATATTTTTTGAAGCATTTCTCCCTGGCATAATCCCTGATTGATCCTGATGGATCAGCTTATTTATGTACTTTTTTAGTCTGTCTGCAATTATTGATGTGAGTAACTTATAATCATTATTTAGTAATGATATTGGTCTGTATGCATTTGGGTTTTCTGGATCTTTATCTTTCTTATATATTAATGTGACTGTAGATGCAAAAAACAGATCAGATCCTGCAGAGTTATCCCTATAGTACTGATTAAAGAGATCACTTAACGTGCCAGGGAGTTCATTTTTCAAAATTCTATAAAATTCTACCGGAATTTGATCTGGCCCTGGAGATTTATTCAGTTTGGCCTTTCCTATTTCTTTAATGATTTCCTCTTCTGCTATCGGTAGATTTAATTCCATTAATTCGTCTGGGTCTATTTTTGGTGGAGTAACTTTTCCCCAAAACTGTTCTTTTATCTTTTTATCACATGCTCCTGCCATATTAATTTCCTTATAATATTCATACATTGCCTGTCTTATTTTACTCGCAGTTGTGTACCTTGTATCCCCAATTTTAATTGAGGTTAGATATCTTTTCTCGGCCTGCCTGTTCTTCATTATTTTTGATAATACTTTAGCTGACCTTCCATGATGGCTGGTGAAAAAAGCGTTCATTTTTTTTTTCCTGTTTAGCTATTTTTATTTTCAGGAAATTCTCTCTTTCTGTCTTTGCCTTTGTATAATCAGCCCAACTTTTCTCATTAGGCGTACTAATATAGGCTTTGTACTTGTTTTTTAATTGGTTTGCCAACTGCACATCTTTTGCTGTGGTTTTTTTCCTCCATTTAACCATATAGGCTTTTATTTCTCCCCGTAGGACTGCCTTGGCAG
Organism: Bombina bombina; assembly: GCF_027579735.1. Classification (NCBI taxonomy): domain Eukaryota; kingdom Metazoa; phylum Chordata; class Amphibia; order Anura; family Bombinatoridae; genus Bombina; species Bombina bombina. Next base: position 297,143,542 of record NC_069499.1, on the reverse strand, counting down.
CCTCCCAGAATATTTCAATCTTATGGTAATAATTTTTGTTTTCATCATAGTATAATTTCCATTTTTTTATTAAAAACCTATTAAAGTCACTATCCTGTACTAAGAATCTAGGGAAATAAAAATTATTAACACCACTCTTCTGCTTCCTAATCCCGTCTATCTCCAGACCTACAATTGCGTGGTCTGAAATTAGTATATCCTGGATCCTAGGATTGAGGTCAAGAGAAAACATAGCTTCACTTATTAGAAAAAGATCTATCCGGGACATCGCTTTATGTGTCTTAGACTCGCATGTAAATGCTCTTGTATCTGGATTTTTTATTCGCCAAATATCAAAAAGATTCAACTTGCTACGAAAAGAGGCGAATAATTTTTCTTCCGATTTCCTACCTATCTGGGAGTAGCCCGTTCTAATTCTATCCAACATTGGGCTGGTTGTCATGTTGAAGTCTCCAGCGACAATCACATTTTTATTGATATATGGAAATAATTTAATATATATATTTTCCCAGAACTCTGGATCTAGCTCATTTGGGCCATATATATTACAAATTACTAAGTGTGTGTTACCGTGTTCTACTTCAACTATGATGTACCTCCCCTCTGGATCCTGTATTTGGTTAACAATTTTGTACATAAAGTTTCTTGCAAATAATATTGCGACCCCTCTCTTACGTTTCGGTCCAGGGGCGGATAGTATCTCGCCTACCCAATTACATTTAAGTTTAACAATCTCCTCGTCTTGCAGATGCGTCTCCTGTATAAGAGCAATATCTGGTTTATTTTTTTTTAGCAATTTTAAAATTATACTCCTCTTTGCTGGGGAAGTTATTCCCCCAACATTCCATGACAGAATGTTAACTATTTTAAACTATGAAACTGGACTTCTGACAGTAGAGCAGAGAGAAGGAAAAAAAAAAAAAGGGACAAAAGAAAACCTTTACAAACTATAAAAACTCTTTACTTTTACTTATGCATACCATATCTCTGTACATCTAAACTCAACACCATCATAAATTTAATACATTTATGGTCTAAAAAGAATAGAACCTTTATAATGACCCTTAGGTAGTTGTTATTGTTATCATACATTGCAAAAACTAAGCAGGGCGGCGCCTCTAAACCTATATCTTCAGCTATAGTGTGCTAATAAAGTCTTGAGCTTCTTTAGCCGTTTTCAATGTCAAATTTTCATTATTTGCTTTCAAACAGATTTTTGCTGGATATATAAGCCTCGCCTGTACACCTCTCTGTATTAAGGTTGTGCAATAAGGGGCCATTTCCCTACGTTTCATTTGTGTTTCCATTGAGTAGTCTTGAAACAGAAGTATCCTATTCTGACCTACCATTAACGTGCTATTCTGTTTAAATTGTCTCATTATTGTAACCTTAGCTTGGAAGTTCAGGTATTTTATCATAATAGGTCTTGGTTTAATTGTACTTTCAGGGCCCGCTTTAGGTGGCCCTAGTCTGTGTGCCCTTTCTACCATGAACAATGAATCTACAGTTTGCAGACCTAGTAACGTTGGCAGTTCTTGCGAGGCAAATTTATTTAGATCCTGGGGCATGATAGATTCTGGCAGACCAACTATTTTTATATTATTCCTGCGTGACTGATCTTCTAATTCCTCCACTTTAGCTTGTAGTTTTAATATTGTTACTTCCTGAGCTTTGACTTTCTTATCTTGTAATCCTGCCTGGTACTCAAGATCGGAGACTCTTAATTCTACCTCTGCTATCCTTTTTGAAAATTGTCTAACTTCCTCCGTGAGGCCATTTATATCATTTTTAATAGCATTATATTGTGGCATTATTAAATCAGTAATTTGTTGCATAAGTGTCTGAGTCTCCTGCTTATCAGATTGTACCATTTGTGTCTCCATACTGGTTTCTAACTCCAAATTTTTTGTTACTTTCTTATCGCGTTTAGGTGGCATTGCTGGCGTTTTTTTTGCTTGTGTGATAAATCTATCCATGTGTTTGTGAGAGTGAGCTTTCCCTATTTATACCCTGTCGATGTGGGTATAATTAATTAGTCAGACCGATAAAGTGCCACAGAGTGTGTATATATATATATATATACGCACACACATACATACCCCTATATATGCCTACATATATAACCTTACATATACATACACAGGTAGCCACCACAGGGTGAAGTGTACGTTGCCCCACCCTATCAGGGCAAGTGCAAGTGCAAGTGCAAATAAAGATAAACAAAAGAACAAAAAAAAAGTGAGAAAAAATAGAAAGACAAAAAGAACAAGTGGAAAAAAAAAAAAAAAACTATTTAAACGCTGAATTCACCTTCAGTGAAATGTGTTAGACGCCAGCCATTGTTACTTCATATTTTCCTAAAACCTCTTTTGGTACAAATTTATCAGAGCTAGAATACACAGAAACTTTTGAAATGCCAAAAGGTAGAGAACACTAACTCCTATGATTGTGGGCATATAATCAAGCAGATAAATAGTATATATTTGACCCTATCATCAGACACCACAGGTTACCCTCTTTTTCTTGCAAAACTTCAAACAGACCCTGCTAACAATATAGCTGCAAGATATATGTAGATAAAGAGAGAGCGAAAGACAAAAGAAAAAAAAAAAGAAAAAAAAAAACAGCATCCCCAATCTTTCTAGCCCAGCTTTGACAGAATATTTTGATAACTTGTACCCTGTTACACTGTAGAAAATATTTTCTTATATTCCAAGTTTAGACCAAGCTCACAGATAACACATGCATGTCCATATTCAGGTATCACTGATCCTGTGTTAGCCTGAGCTCTGTAAGTCAATAGTATTTGCAACAAACAGCAACACCAAAAGAACACTTCTCCCAAGCAAGACAGTTCCTCAAAATGTCTAAAGTTGTTACAATGTTACTTATCTCAGGTTTATATTGTAATCCGCTCTTGCATAGCTTCTGTCCCCAGTTATAAGTGGTATCGGATTAGCATACAGATTTTAATCTTTTTAGGCCCTTTAACTTCAGGCACCCCTTTCAAATGAGCAACTGTATAAACAGCAAATGTCAAATAAAAAGTACCTTCTCTTTTCTTATTTATAGCCAGCTGTCGGCCGGTGCCTTTCTTTCTCTATGGGGCTAATGGCTTGCCTCCTGACTTGCCGTTGAATAATCGTCAATTACTTGCCCCGGGGATAGCAGAATAGTACCTGTTACTTTGTTTTTTCCCCACCGGGTATGTACCCTCCGTGTGCCTCGCTCACTTGGGCCGGGTCTTGTCTCCGCTTCTCTCTGTTTCCTCCGGGGCCACCGCAGGCTGTGTCAGCCAGGAGCCCTCAGGTGCGACTCGCTTCCGCGGCGTCTCCACTCTATGCCGCACCGGTATTACTGCCCTCGATCACTCCTCGGACCAGCTCCACAGGCGTCCACACCGGGCAGAACTCCAAGCCTGCGTTCTCTTCCGGTCCTCTGCTTCTCCGGACTGCTCAATGACTTTGTGTCCTCACACTGACACCGACACTTCACGGTCCTTGTTATGGTGCAGTCTCATCCAGGTGAGTGGTCGGTGCTTCAGTTTTAGTACCAGTTCTCCGCTTGTAGAGATAGGTAGGCAGAGCAGCTTCTGCCACAAAGCTTGACTTGGCATATAAAGACCTCCGCATCTGGGACCGAGTGGTCCGTTATCCAAGCCGGTGTTAGCCGGCAAAGGCGTCCTATGATGTGGGGAGTTGTTGCTAGGTCCAGCGAGCCTAGTGGAGAGTCTTAGCAGCGTGCTCACTCTCCTTCCCCCAACCGGAAGTCAAAATAGACTTAATCAATTAGTTTTTCTTGTGTTTAGAAATGAAATCTGAGCATTGCTAAATGGATGATTAAATCCAAAACCCAATTTGTGCATGGGTTGAGTCTGTTTTTTTTTTTTTTTTAGTTTAAGTGTACCCTGTTTGTGGTGTTCAGCTGAAGGTATCTCTTTCTCGTAGTAAGATGGTCCGGTGGGAGTATATTTCTATCCGTTGAGTATCTCACTTTAGTAATGTCATCCGTTCAATTTTTATGAGTCTAGTTGTGCGTTATGTGGAGTCGGTATTGGTCCTTGAAATAATTATGATGAATTTTGAATGTAAGAGGGTTAAGAGGTCAGGAGCCTGAGGAAAATGTGGCAGCCAGCAGCGGCGCCTCCCCTTTGGGTATGAGATGCTTAAAGACATGAAAGTTAAAAGAATTGGATCCCAAGTAAGCCACATGTCTAGTTCAAGCCTCACATCAGATATCTGGTCATGCGGCCCCCTTTAAGCTAATACCCTCATCAGACCTCAGATCTGCATAGTTGGAAACATTTATGGGCAAACTGAGCAGTCAGTCAACAGGACCTGAACAAAGCTCCCAGCAGTTAAGGGGGGCCCAACAGGGGCTCCTGGTGTGCTGCTTATGCTCACAGTCACAGTTTGTTAAATGAGATAGCGAGGCATTTGTGACTGTATGAAGGGGGGAGTCAGCAGACAGGCACATTTTAGTATGGGATAGCTGCGCTAGTGGTTGTGAGCTGGGGAGGGCAGCTGATGATTAGGAGCTAGCGCACTGCTGACAGCTGCTGTATCAGTAACTAAGCAGTTAAGGATGGGCAGAGTGGGTGCCCTGGGCCTGGATGTGAGGTCTGTTTATCTTCCCAGTAAATACGGTAACTATGGAATCATATCACAGCAACAAAATAAATAAAATGTGTACATTTGTGAATAACCTGCCAAACCCTAAGTATTTAGCTATGTCCCCTGAGAATATAGCCAACATCCAATGTTTCAGGGTCAGATACTGAAAGTTTCCACTCCACATAAAGGGACAGTCTAAACAAAATTAAACTTTCATGATTCAGATAGGGCAGGCAATTTTAAAAAACTTTCCAATTTACTTTTAGTGGTCGATTTATGAAGCAGCGGATGCTGCTTCTGACCCAGTCCACTTCAGTTCCGCCTGAAGCGGAAGTTAAAGGGCCATTATACTGTATAATTTATACACTAATTTTTTCTTTGCATAAATGTTTTGTAGATGATCTATTTATAAAGCCCATAAAGTTTTTTTTTTTTTTAAATGTATAATTTTGCTTATTTTTAAATAACATTGCTCTGATTTTCAGACTCCTAACCAAGCCCCAAAGTTTTATTTGAATACCGTCAGCTACCTTCTCCAGCTTGCTCCTGTTTGTGTAAAGGGTCTTTTCATATGCAAAAGAAGGGGGAGGGGGGGAGTGTCTTATTTCCCACTTGCAGTGGGCTTTCCAGCTACCTTTTCAACAGAGCTAAACTGAAAGCTTCTAAGTACGTTTTTAAACCGTTTTATACTGGATTTTTATATCAGTATCTGTGCATCTTATTCTTTATAGTAGTGTCTATTACATGCAGTTATATGAAAATGAGTGTCTACTGTCCCTTTAAGAAGCAGCGGTCCTAAGACCACTGCTCCTTAACTCGTCCGCCACCTCTGAGGTGGTGGACAGCAATCAACCCGATCGAATACGATCGGGTTGATTGACACCCCCTGCTAGCGGACGATTGACCGCATTTATCGATGTGCGGTGGACATGATACACTACATCGTATCATGTCCGTCCGCACTGTAATAAATTGACCCCTTTCCATCAAATTTGCTTTTCTCTCTTCTTTGTGGAAAGCTAAACTTAGGTAGGCTCATGTGCTAATTTCTAAGCTGTTGAACTGCCTCTTATCTCAGAGCCGTTTGACAGTTTTTGACAGACACTGCTAGTTCATATAGATAACATTGTGCTCACTCTCGTGGAGTTATTTAAGACTCAGTTCTGATTGGCTAAAATGCAAGTCTGTCAAAAGAACTGAGATAAGGCGTCAGTCCGCAGAGGCTTAGATACAAGTTAATCACAGAAGTAAAAAGTATATTAATATAACCGTGTTGATTATGCAAAACTGGAGAATGGGTAATAAAGGGATTATCTATCTTTTTAAACAATACAAATTCTGGAGTAGACTGTTCCTTTAACTGTCATAAGAGTGTATAACCTATAACAACATTTTTTTTAAGAACTGTCTGAAACATGGTAGAAGATGTGAACTGAATCAACTAATATATATCCTACTGTCTAGCATGAATGTTTGAAACTGCACACAAAAGCAAAGCTTTTACTACTCCAACTTTACAGTGCTTTATACACACTTGGTTGTATGATGCACCAGCAGCAGGTGAGAGCAAACAGCATTATTAAATAAAAATCTAAAGCACAGTAGCTTGAAACTTTAGAGATGACATTTTGGCTGCAGATTTTTTTAGTAGAAAAGAACAAACAGAACAATCCTATCCAGTACTTTGTGAGAAAAGAAAAAGAACAGGAACCAACTGAGTCTTTGTATAAAGGCTCAGAGGTTAACGGAGTGAGTTAGTGACGATGAAAGAAAACGGATACTGAGTATAGATGCTGAGTTCATGGAAGGAAGCTGTCAGCTGATGTTCCTAGGCAGCTAAAGAGCAAAGTAAATTGTATGAAGAAGCAAGGCAGATATAATTGGACTCAATTCAACACTTTGCCTTCAATAGTGGGGGCTGAAAGAAGTCTGTGACAACCTTTTTGTTGTGAGAAATTCTGCAATTCATAATCTGTCTAAAAAGAAGGGGACCCTTCTGAGTGCAGAAGATTGATTGAGTCAGTTTAAGTAGAGAGTCAACCAGACATATTTAAAATGTAAATTAACAGGGTCATTTTTGAGGTTCAAGAATAGCATTCTGAGGGAAAGTTGAATAATATATTACAACCCCATTAACAGTCAAAGGGTTAATACTATTTACAGTGTAGTTATTTGATGTTGTACTACTGTACTGTTTGTCCTATGTGAGATTTGCAGTCAATACCCTCTCCAGGTGATATGTGTGCACATACCTTGCAAAATGTGACTACACTCACACTGTACACAGTGGTTTATATAATAAATTAAATATTTGTATGTTAATATTTAATAGTAAAGCCACAGAAAATAACCTACAGGGGAAATGTAATAGAGAAAGGTCAGCTACTATTTATCTGATTACCATATTTTTATAAGCTCAAACGAACAAGGATCTCAGTGCCCTGTAACACAACAAAATGACTTAATGTTGCCATGGTGACCATTTGATAGCTACATATGCACATGACTACCTTAGATTTAAAGGGACATAAAACCCAAATATTTTATTTCATGATTTAGAAAGAGTATACATTTTTAAACAACTTTCTAATTTACTTCTATTATCTAATTTGCTTAATTCCCCTGATATCCTTTGCTGAAAAGCATATCTAGATAGGTTCAGTAGCTGCTGATTGGTGGCTGCACACAACTGTCTCATGTGAATAGCTCACCCATGTGCATTGCTATTCCTTCAACAAAGGATATCTAAAGAATGAAGCAAAATTAGATAATAGAAATAGATTGGAATGTTGTTTAAAAAAATGGGTTTAATGTCCCTTTAAGAAGGCCTTTTCATCTTTCAAAAGAAGGGCCATATAGGGCCAGATTGCAAGTGGAGCTGTATTTAACACCCAAAGAAATGCTGTCAGGCCAGCCAATCAAAATCAGAGAGTGGGATCGGTATGTTGTTGGAAGGACGGTCTGTGCTATATTGTTGGAAGGACGGTCTGTGCTTACCCTTTTGAAGAAGCGTTATTGTGAAACGCACGTCAGGGGCACTGGTACTGGGAGCTGATTCTCCCTATTTTTAGCTGCTTACTCCAGCAATTCAAATATGTAGTTGATTCATTTCAGACCAGTTACTAATAAAAACAGATCCATACGCTTAATGATAAAAAAACTAATATTTTTAGAAAAATGTAGCCTCTGTTATAGAAAAATAAAACTAATAGGGGCAGTAATTGTAATTATAGCTCCCTCTATAGAAAGAAAGATTAGTTGTATTTCTTACCTTATGGACTTTTTATGATGGTAGAATTTATATAAATGCTATTTTGTAGAGTGAGTGTTTTTAAAGGACCAGTTAACACATTAGATTTGCATAATCAACAAATGCAAGATAACAAGACAATACAGTAGCATTTACTCTGAATACTGAATTTCAAATGAGTAGTAGATTTTTTTTCTAACAAATTTATGTCTATTTCCACTCCCCCTTTACCATGTGATAGCAATCAGCCAATCACAAATGCATATCCGTATAGTCTGTGAATTCTTACACATGCTCAGTAGGAGCTGGTGACTCAAAAAAATATAAAAGACTGTGCACATTTTTTTTAATGGAAGTAAATTGGAAAGTTGTTTAAAATGACATGCTGTATCTGAATCATGAAAATTTAATTTGACCTGAGTTTCCCTTTAATAACGTGTGTGCAAAGCGTGACTGTTGAATATGAATGAGTAGTAATGAGTGATATTGGTAAGTTTGTATCATAAACTGCATCTACAAGATATTTTGCAACTAAGAGGAGAGCAATCTTTGTATGCAATAATTGTTGCAACTTTGTAAAAAAAAAAAAGCACTTCTATGTACTCTTGTATATGTATACATATGTAATTATATGTTTATATATGTCTGTAAATACATAAATGCAATATTTTTCAATCATTTTTATTAGATAGTGATATGAGTGTAACTGTACTTTATAATGTATTTTGATGTGTTTTGTGACAATTTTTTGTTTTGCAAAACGCACTATCCTGACGAGCGTTAACTTCAGTTGCGCTCAAGCGATCACATTTACTTTTAACTTAAAAGGACATTCCGGTCAAAATATAAATACACTTAGATGAATTACATCTTTCAATAGATACATATTTGTAATATACATGTATTGGCAAAAATGCTTCTGGTAAAACGTATCACTGTTTTAGTGTTAACATTTTTCTCTGCACGTGCATGTGAAGCATAGCATGCTCAGAGCACTAGTGGGGCTTGTATCATGTCAGAAATTAACAAATTGAGTCATTACCAGATGTTACAAGTACCTTAGGCTCTCTGACCAAGTGCTGTGTTTAAAATGCTTGTGCACGGTGCATATTAAAATACACATTTGAAACAGCTATAGCTTTTATAAGAAGCATTTTTGCTAATACATGTATATTACAATAATGCTTCTATTCAAAACTAAAAATGTATTTGACCAGAATGTCCCTTTAATACATGCTCTTTCCGCTTGCGCATAACTTAAAGCTTTTCTCGTAATCTGGCACTTAATGCTTATATGGGGATACTGGGTGTTACGGTTGCCTCCAGGCTGGCTGGAAGTTGGACCGTAGAAAAGGATGCTCCTAGCGCTCACCAAAGAATCATCAGCACCGTAGTCAGCAATCCCTGTAGTGATATAAGCTGTACCCTACAAACATGAGTCAAAGCTGCAAGTAAGAGGGTCAGAATAGGTCTGATGTGCTGGAGCACACAGCCTGCTTTTTATTGAGGTTACATGCAAACAGGACACTCTCAGGGGGAGGCATAAAATCCCCCATCACACATTTGATATTAGATAGAGAGACACTCCCTTTGACAGGCCACAACATTACTTCAGCAGACAACAAGTTACACACAATAAAACAATGCAGTCCACCTTATCACTAGCAGTCTGATTAGACAATGGTAAGGCTTATCACTAAACCTAATTAGAGCTGATCCCAGCAAACTTGTATTTAGAATTGAACAAAATTAACTCTTAATGGCACACAATGAAACTGAACCAAGTGGGAGAAAGCCAGGGACAAGTCATTTCACAGGTCTGGGGACATAGTCTTAAAGGGGCATTGTTCACCAAAGTCACAATATGTCCCCAGACAGTTCTTAAAGGGCCATACACACCCAATAAAAGTTAATATACTCTCAGGGGCACAATCTTCCAGGGGCCATAGTCATGAGGAAGGAGGCTGGCAAATAGGCTTCTCCAAAATCCAGGGAAGCAGAGCAATTTTCCATTTAAAGGGCCAGTTACAAATAGCAGTTTGTAACATATCTCCCCTTTTGGAGGGAGACTAACCAGGCACCTGACCTTCTGTCGGTCAGTGCCTAAGTTAGTCTCGTAACCCACCCACAAATAAACATTAGCAGCAAAGTAGCCCCCCCACAATAAGTAGTACTGGCCTGTAGGTTCCAGGTTGTAGGATGAAAGTGTAGCATCCTCGGCCTTCCTGGCGCAGCTGGGCAAATAGCTGGTGGTACTTGGGGGGCAGAGGCCAGCGGCACTCTGCCCTGGTGCCAGCGCTTCTGCTGGGGTGAGGGGTTTGCAGGCCAGTCCTGTAACAAGGGGGTCTGTAGGGCAGAGGCCAGCAGCGCTCTGTCCTGATGCCAGCTCTTCTGCTGGGGTGAGGGGTTTGCAGGCCAGCCCTGTAACAAGGGGGTCTGTAGGGCAGAGGCCAGCAGCGCTCTGTCCTAATGCCAGCTCTTCTGCTGGGGGCATTGGGGCATAGTCCTGCCCGGTAGCAAAGGGAACGTGGGGGTCAGTGGGGGTTAACATCTCCACTGTTAACCCTGGGCCCAAGTTAGGAGTTAGCTGGAGAATGGAGACTGGGCTCCCAATCCACTGCATCTCACTCTGCTGATGGGGGACAGGAGCAACTGTCTCTGCCCCCTGTGCTGTAAGTGCAGAGACCACAGTCCCATCTGCACGGTTGTGGGGCTTACTGTCTCCCCCTGGTGCGTTAAGCTGCCGCTGGGGAGAGGGGGTTACAAGCTCCTCTCCCATACATACTTCCAGCCGCTGGGGAATGGAGTCTGGGCTCCCAATTCCCTGCATATTCCTCTGCTGCTGGGGGACAGGACCAACTGTCTCTGCCCCCTGTAACTCAGCCTGCCGCTGGGGAATGGAGTCTGGGCTCCCAATTCCCTGCATATTCCTCTGCTGCTGGGGGACAGGACCAACTGTCTCTGCCCCCTGTAACTCAGCCTGCCGCTGGGGAATGGAGTCTGGGCTCCCAATTCCCTGCAATTCACTCTGCTGCTGGGGGACAGGAGCAACTGTCTCTGCCCCCTGTGCTGTAAGTGCAGAGACCACGTTCCCATCTGCACGGTTGTGGGGCTTACTGTCTCCCCCTGGTGCGTTAAGCTGCCGCTGGGGAGAGGGGGTAACAAGCTCCTCTCCCATACATACTTCCAGCCGCTGGGGAATGGAGTCTGGGCTCACAATTCCCTGCATATTCCTCTGCTGCTGGGGGACAGGACCAACTGTCTCTGCCCCCTGTAACTCAGCCTGCCGCTGTGGAATGGAGTCTGGGCTCCCAATTCCCTGCATATTCCTCTGCTGCTGGGGTACAGGACCAACTGTCTCTGCCCCCTGTAACTCAGCCTGCCGCTGGGGAATGGAGTCTGGGCTCCCAATTCCCTGCAATTCACTCTGCTGCTGGGGGACAGGACCAACTAACTAAGTAACTCAGCCTGCCGCTGGAGAGCAGGTGTCCATACCCCCAAACTCCACAGTTGGTCCTCAAAGGCTCATGCCGCTTCGTTCTCAGTAGCCAATTTTCGGATGATTCGACTGACTACCTCCTGCGCAGGGTCTGGACCATATCGGACTAGCCGCCTCTTTACCTCTGGAACGAAATCAGCGCCCTCATAGCGACGGATCAGGTTGAGGTGCTCTTCACAGGGTTCTGACCAGTGTCTTGTCAGCCCCATGCTGCTGTAGGTAGGGACGCTGCGCAGTGGCTAGCGTTGCCCTCAATAACTCTCCTACGATACCAGTGCTGTTGGGGTGCTGCTCCTTGCGCTAGGACGCTATCCCGCCGCTGCCGCCAAATGTTACGGTTGCCTCCAGGCTGGCTGGAAGTTGGACCGTAGAAAAGGATGCTCCTAGCGCTCACCAAAGAATCATCAGCACCATAGTCAGCAATCCCTGTAGTGATATAAGCTGTACCCTACAAACATGAGTCAAATCTGCAAGTTAGAGGGTCAGAATAGGTCTGATGTGCTGGAGCACACAGCCTGCTTTTTATTGAGGTTACATGCAAACAGGACACTCTCAGGGGGAGGCATAAAATCCCCCATCACACATTTGATATTAGATAGAGAGACACTCCCTTTGACAGGCCACAACATTACTTCAGCAGATAACAAGTTACACACAATAAAACAATGCAGTCCACCTTATCACTAGCAGTCTGATTAGACAATGATAAGGCTTATCACTAAACCTAATTAGAGCTGATCCCAGCAAACTTGTATTTAGAATTGAACAAAATTAACTCTTAATGGCACACAATGAAACTGAACCAAGTGGGAGAAAGCCAGGGACAAGTCATTTCACAGGTCTGGGGACATAGTCTTAAAGGGGCATTGTTCACCAAAGTCACAATATGTCCCCAGACGGTTCTTAAAGGGCCATACACACCCAATAAAAGTTAATATACTCTCAGGGGCACAATCTTCCAGGGGCCATAGTCATGAGGAAGGAGGCTGGCAAATAGGCTTCTCCAAAATCCAGGGAAGCAGAGCAATTTTCCATTTAAAGGGCCAGTTACAAATAGCAGTTTGTAACACTGGGTAATTGCTATTTCTATGGCAATCAACTGCTATCTACAGGGGCAAGAGACACCTCATTTGTATTGGAGTCCTATCTTTCATATGGGTGTATTGCATGTGTGTTTTATTTTGCTACAAAAATTCCTCCTGTTTTGCGAGAGTAATAGGGGCACTCCCGTCCCCTTTATCAATTTCTGTAGTTTAAAATAAATTATCACCTTAGGGCTCTTTATACCATGAAATATGAGGTTCAAAAAGATGTCCAGAAAGCTAAATATCTAGGCCTCTAGTTATCAAGCCGTCAACCTCAAATACGCTGGAATTCCGCAGCGTATTTGTGGCGAGGCTGATTCGCCTAAGTTATCAAGCCCTACACACCGGCAAAAGTAGAATTTTGTGACGTAGGCTACGATCCGCCGGACTCAGTCCGACACAGATCGATTCTTACGTCACTCCAGATGTGCCGAACCCAAGTTCGGCACAATCTGACTACTTTTGAAAGTTATCAAATTCCTAGCAGGTACGCTCGGCACTTTTCCGGCCCAGTGTACCTGGTTTTAAATCCGCCGCCCTGGAGACGGCGGATCCCATAGGAATCAATGGGAATCTGACCATAGCGAAAGTTCATGTTCGCTGCTGCCCGACATCCCATTGATTCCTATGGGAAACGTCTGCACCTAACACCCTAAAATGTACCCCGAGTCTAAACACCCCTAATCTGCCCCCCCTACACCGCCGCCACCTATATTAAACATGTTAACCCCAAAACTGCCGCTCCCGGAGCCCACCGCCACTCTAATAAACTTATTAACCCCTAAACCGCCGCTCCCGGGCCCCGCCGCAACTATAATAAATGTATTAACCCCTATCCTGCCGATCACATACCCCGCCGCAACTAAATAAATTGTTTAACCCCCTAAACCGCCGCTCCCGGACCCCGTCGCCACCTATATTAAACTTATTAACCCCTAATCTGCCCCCCTACACCATCGCCACCTATAATAAATTTATTAATCGCTATCCTGCCCCCCCTATACCGCCGCAATCTATATTAAACTAATTAACCCCTAAACCTAAGTCTAACACTAACCCTAACACCCCCCCTAACTTAAATATTATTTTAATAAATCTAAATAAAAATTACTCTTATGAACTAAATTAATCCTATTTAAAACTAAATACTTACCTATAAAATAAACCCTATGATAGCTACAATATTACTAATAATTATATTGTAGCTATTTTAGGATTTATATTTATTTTACAGGCAAATTTAAATTTATTTTAACTAGGTACAATAGCTATTAAATAGTTATTAACTATTTAATAGCTACCTAGATAAAATAAAGACAAATTTACCTGTAAAATAAAAACTAACCTAAGTTACAATTACACCTAACACTACACTATCATTAAATAAATTATTCCTATTTAAGACTAAATACTGTACTTACCTATAAAATAATACAACCCCCCAACATTAAAACCCACCACCCACATACCCCTACTCTAACCCACCCAAACCCCCCTTAAATAAATCTAACACTACCCCCCTGAAGATCTCCCTACCTTGAGTCATGTTCACCCAGCCGGGCCGAAGTCATCATCCAAGGGGCGCTGAAGAGGTCTTCCATCCGATAGAAGTCTTCATCCAAGGGGCACTGAAGAGGTCTTCCATCCGATAGAAGTCTTCATGCAGGCGGCGTCTTCAATCTTCATCCATCCGGAGCGGAGTGGAGCCATCTTCAAACGAGCCGACGCGGAGCCATCCTCTTCAACCGACGACTACCCGACGAATGAATATTCCTTTAAGTGACATCATCCAAGATGGCGTCCCTCGAATTCCGATTGGCTGATAGGATTCTATCAGCCAATCGGAATTAAGGTAGGAAAAATCTGATTGGCTGATTCAATCAGAACAGCCAATAGAATGCGAGCTCAATCTGATTGGCTGATTGGATCAGCTAATCGGATTGAACTTGAATCTGATTGGCTGATTGAATCAGCCAATCAGATTTTTTCTACCTTAATTCCGATTGGCTGATAGAATCCTATCAGCCAATCGGAATTTGAGGGACGCCATCTTGGATGACGTCACTTAAAGGAATATTCATTCGTCGGGTAGTCGTCGGTTGAAGAGGATGGCTCTGCGTCGGCTCGTTTGAAGATGGCTCCGCTCCGGATGGATGAAGATTGAAGACGCCGCCTGGATGAAGACTTCTATCGGATGGAATACCTCTTCAGTGCCCCTTGGATGAAGACTTCTATCGGATGGAAGACCTCTTCAGCGCCCCTTGGATGATGACTTCTTTCGGATGGAAGACCTCTTCAGCGCCCCTTGGATGATGACTTCGGCCCGGCTGGGTGAACACGACTCAAGGTAGGGAGATCTTCAGGGGGTTAGTGTTAGGTTTATTTAAGGGGGGTTTGGGTGGGTTAGAGTAGGGGTATGTGGGTGGTGGGTTTTAATGTTGGTGGGGTTATATTTTTTTTTTACAGGCAAAAGAGCCGATTACTTTGGGGCATGCCCCGCAAAAAGCTCTTTTAGGGGCTGGTAAAAGAGCTAATTACTTTATAATCTAGAATAGGGTAGGGACTTTTATTATTTATTTATTTTTAATTTTATTAGGGGGCTTAGATTAGGTGTAATTAGTTTATAATTCTTGTAATATTTTTTTATTTTCTGTAATTTAGTGTTTGTTTTTTTTGTAATTTAGTTTATTTAATTGTATTTAATTGTAGGTATTGGTAGCTAATTTATTTATTTGAAAACATTTTTTATTGAAACCTTCCAAATCGATACATGAATAGTAACAATCATTGCATTACAGGGCAGTTCAGAGAATAATATTAATCCATAATACAAATTGCATCCAGTCATGTTATGGCTTATTTCTCTTTAACTTAGAGATTGTATAAATAAAACTTACAGTTACCATATATGTTGAATTAAAGGAAGGCTTCCATTATATCACCTATAACTCTTAAAGTAGTAATAGAAGAAAAAGAATAGAAAGAACATTTTTCCATGTTTGAAGCAGAAAGGAATGGAGAAAAGAAAAGAGGTAAAGAGAAGAGTGGATGGAGCACTCGTGGGAGTCCTATCTAACATGTCCGCTTTCCTGACCTACTCTATCTCCCAGCGCCCTCCTCGCTTGCATTCTCATAGAATCTTCCCAAACTATCCATTCCTTCCATATTTTGAGAAATTCCTGTCTTTTGTCTAACAAGGAAGATGCTATGGATTCCATTTGATGATAATACCTAATTTTGTTTATTATAATGTCATAGTAGGGCACTGTGGTTTTCCAGAATTTCGCTATCACTGTTCTAACAGCGGTACATATTATACCCACTAATTTTAATGATTGTCGATTGAGACCTTCAATAGGAAAATGTAAAAGAGCCTGCTCAATAGTTAATGTAATTTGTCTATCAAAAATCTTACTAAGTAGCTCTGAGGTGGACTCCCATATTCTCTTACTATCGTGGCATTCCCACCACATATGAACATAGGTACCTTCTGAGTGGCAACCTCTGTAACATTGTACTGAACCTACTATGTTGGTATCTAGTTGATGATATTTAAATCTACTTGGATAATTATACCACCTATATGTTGTTTTAATGTAGTTTTCTTTTAAGTTTGCACTTATTGAGCAAGCCAGGCCCCTTTGGATCATGGTGGCCCATTCTCCTGAGTCTATAGTAAGGTTAATCTCATTTTCCCATTTTTTAATAAAGTATAGCTTCTCCGACTTTTGTTTTGTGAAAAGAAATTTGTATAGGCTAGAAATTGTGCCCCTATTTCTAGAGTTGGAGCTACAAACTTTCTCAAATAGCGTAGGGCTGTTTGAGGTTCTCTGCTTGCGGACTTCGTCTATTCTAGATTTTAATTGGAGGTAATGAAACCAGGAGTGTGGCGTGAGGGGCAAGATATCGTTATATTGTTGGAACGTGATGGTCTCAGAGTTTCGCAGGGTATCAGCTATTCTGTATAAACTTTTGTTGTCCCATATCACCTTAACTTGGTTGTTACCTCTGTCCGAGAATGTCCACAGTGGTGTAAGAGGTGAACCTAATGGAATTAGTTTATATCTTTTTTGTAGATTATCCCAGGTACCCAAAGTGTGTGCTATTGAGATGTATCTCGTCCAAAGACCTGGTCTATCCTTTTTAAGTGTCCAAAAGATCTGGTATATTGGGTTAAGTTCCAACATATCTCTCTCTAGATGAACCCATGCTAATTCGCTAACAGAGTTATGCAGGAGCGCCATCTGAGCTAATCTAGCTGCATTAAAATAGAATATGAGATCAGGCACTCCCAATCCTCCCTCCGATTTGGGTTTCACAAGGGTGCTTCTATTTATCCTCGCTTTTTTATTAGCCCAAATGAATTCAAAGATGTTTCTTTGGACCTTTTTAAGATCACTGGGAGGGATATCAATAGGCAACGATCTAAATAAGTTTAATAGTTTTGGAAGTATCACCATCTTACTAACCACCATTTTGCCATAGAATGAAATTTTATATGAGTTCCAGGTTTTCATTTCATTGTACAAATATTTATATAGCGGGGGGTAATTAAGTTTATAGAGCTCATTCAAATTGTATGGTATTAATACACCAAGGTACTTAATTCCTTGGGCGGCCCACTTAAAGTTAAAGTTAATTTCTAACAACTTTTTGGTATGGTTGTGGAGATGGACCTCGATTGCCTCACATTTATCGTTATTAATTTTATAACCCGATAGGGTGCTAAACCTTGACAAAAGCTCATATAAGATTGGTAAAGACAATAGTGGTTTGCTAATCGTGAGTATGATGTCATCAGCGAATACTGAGAGTTTGTGTTCTGTTTTACCTACTGTTATACCCGAGATGTCCCTTGCTAGCGGCTAGGGGCTCAATGCATATAGCAAATAAAAGGGGCGACAATTGGCACCCCTGCCGGGTGCCATTGTGAATGAGAATTCTCTTGGATTGGTAACCCGCCACTCTAAGATAAGCTGATGGAGTACTATAGATGGCTTGTAGTGCTTTCATAAAGGAACCTGAAATCCCAAACTGTGCCAAAGTTTCAAACATATAATCCCAGTGAATTCGGTCAAATGCCTTCTCTGCGTCCAAAGATAGGAACAGAGAAGGCACTTTTTCCTTAGATGCGAAGTCGATCAAGTCAATAATCCTACGCACATTATCAGGGGCTTCTCTCCCAGTGATAAACCCTACCTGGTCATTAGAAATGAGTTTAGGTATATGTGTGTTTAGCCTAGTGGCCATTATTTTTGTGAGAAGCTTAAGATCTAAGTTTATAAGAGATATTGGCCTATAGTTTTTACAGTGAAACTTATCTTTACCTGGCTTAGGGACTACACATATGCGAGCCATTAATAGTTCAGTGGGAATACTACCTCCCTCCATTATATAATTGAATGATTCAACCAAGTGGGGAACCAGGTCAACCAAGAATTTTTTATAGAAACTACCCGAATACCCGTCAGGTCCGGGTGCCTTATTACTTTTAAGTTGTTTAATTGCAATGACTATTTCCTGAGCTGTAATTGGGGCATTTAATTGATCCAACGCAGCTTTTGTTTGTTAAGGTTTGCTTTCTCTTGAATTAAGAATCCCCTCAGAAAAGCTTTAAATGCTCCCCAGATAAATAGGGGATTGGGGGTTGAGTTTTTATTATCCGACCAAAAGTGACGAATTTGCTGAGTCAGTTTCTGACATATTAACTCATCTCTTAAAAGGGATGCGTCTAAGGACCAGGATCTATCTCTAGATGGGTCAAAAAATCCCTTCATCGACACCTCAACAATAAAGTGGTCAGACCAACTAGTTTGTGTTATGTTGGCGTGCGTTGTTAGTGGGCAAAGGATCTGGCTAGCAAAAAGATAATCTATTCTGGAAAAGGAATTATGTGCTGCAGAGTAGTACGTGTAGTCTTTAACTCCCAGATTGTGTATTCTCCAAACATCTAATAGGTTATGGTCCAATATAAAGTCGCTTAAATTTTTTTTGGGTGGGGTATTGGCGGGAAGGGGGGATCTGTCAGTTTTGTCATTAAGTGTCAGATTAAAATCTCCTCCCAAAATAATTTTATATCTTTTCCAAGAAGTCAATATCTTACTAATCTTGGCCAAAAAATGTCCCTGGTTTTCATTTGGAGCATATATGTTCCCTAGTACAACCGAATTGCCATGTATTTTTCCCCTAAGTATTATAAACCTCCCCTCAGAGTCTCTAATTACCTACTACTCTTGGAAGTTCAATGAAGCGTATAAAATAATAGAGAACCCTCTCTTTTTCTTGTGACCAAAAGAATGATACTGGATCGGAAATGCTGAATCCCAGTATTTTGGAAATTGTGTAGAAGTAAAGTGGGTCTCCTGTAGCATTATGACATGGGCATGTTTACTTTTGTACTCTGTGATAGCTTTCTTTCGTTTAACATGTGAATGGAGCCCCCTCACATTATGTGTAATTATTTTAAACAACATACTAAGTACCTTTTGTTAAGCGAATAGCACCCCTCCACTGTTGTTCCAACCCCACACCACACCGTATCGGAAGTATTTATATTTTCGGATCATCTTGTTCCTGCTCCCCAGGATCATCCTCCAATTTACCTCTATTAGAGTCCCACGAGTGCTCAGGAGAGAGAAAAGAAAAGTTAGAAAGAGAGAAACATAGACAATAAACATAATAACACTTATCAACAGTAGTATCGGTATGAGATACCTAATATTCCTATACAATGAACATATTGACCACAAGGTGTATGAGTGTTACGACTAACAGAGGTTATATACGTAATAAAACCATAGAAACCGGATATTATTCTCAAGCCAGGATCAGAATTTTAGAATCCTTTCCTAATCGGCTAACATTGGTTATGAGAGAAAACAAATATATATCTAGAAAAAAATCTTTAAAAAAAAAAGAAAAAAAAATCCTAACATCATACGTTAATCGCATAATGCAACAATCTTGTTCATAGCAACAATGGATGTAAGAAATTAAATCTAGCATGCTACAAACAGATCGCAGACTCTCTAGAAAGAAAAAAAAGGAAAAGACAAACTTGTTTTATAAACAGGTAACCTAGGATTCTTGGTTCTCATTAGAGACAAAGTTCTCACAGAAATGTCCGACTGGATATTTAGGATACTTGTAGAATAAGTCTCTTCATCTAGCAGTCTCATCCTCGGACTGCTTAGCTGATTCTGCTCCTGGAGTTATTCTAAGTCTCTCATGAGAATTTGGACCTCTAGAAACTTTGCTCCACATCTGGTGTATTTGTTTCCTAGGCAGTCTAGGTGGTAATGGCGTAGGGATGTCCCCATCTGGCAATTGTAGACGCCTTAGTAATTCTGTACCTTCCCCAATAGACGTACAGGAGTATGTAGTTTTGTTGTAGAGAAAAACAAGTCTAAAAGGGAAAGACCAGCGGTATCTAATCTGTGCCTTCATGAGGGCCATAGTGACCGGTTTAAGATCTCTTCTTTTTCGTAAAGTTATAGGGGAAAGATCAGCGAAAAATTGGAGTTTATGACCTTCAAATTCCACATCTGGTGTTCTGGTTACCTGTAGGAGTTGTTCCTTGGTAGTGTAATAGTGAAACTTAAGGATAACATCCCTAGGTATGTTCGGGGTTTTTGGTTTGTTGAGGACTCTGTGGATTCTGTCAATCAGAAAAAAACTCTCTTCAACTTCCGGTAATAGGTGTCTCAAAATTCGAAGGAGGACCTCAGTAAGTTTATCGTAAGTCTCAGGAAGGTTTCTTAGCCTGACGTTAGATCTCCTAGACCTATTTTCAAGGTCCTCCAGCTGTGACTCTAATTGTTCTATATTGTCAGTTTGAGTTTGCAAAGAGCTATGGATGTTTGGGATTTCTTCTATAATTTCCCCTACTTTATCTTCCAGATCAGAAGTTCTTTGGCTTATTTCTTTTATGTCAACTCTTATGTCCTGTATTGCAGCCTTCAATTCAATTTTGAATACTTCCTTTATCTGCTGGACTAAATTATTAGTCGGGGGTTGTATTTGATCTTCTGTGCCACTGTCTAGCATGATGTCTGAAACATCCCCTTCTGGGGAAGCTGTTTTGTCTTGAAGCATGGCCTTCTTTTTTGTTTGTGCTTTGGATAAACAGTCTCTGACTGATTGATTTTTGCCTTTCATTGTCTGAAGAGAAAAGTATAGTAAGTAGAAAACTCCGCCAGATGTAGAACCCCAGGTACACACACTCCAAGCATTAGCTAGATGAGATTCATAGAAACCTATGCAGACCTCTGTGTTTCAGAGCATATTTAACACCTTGTGGTACAATATTTAGAGCCTATGGGGACATTTTCCTTGATAGCATGTTTGATCTTCGACCCACAGACTCCCAATTACTTTGATTTGATAGATTAGGATATTCAGCAAGTGGATGCCCACTTGTATCTCAGATCCTGTAGTATTTCACCAAGGGTCTAAGACAGGAATCACATCTCATTTCCTCACAATGGAACAAAGAGGCTGAATATCTCTCATGTGATAACTTTCACTTCATGACGCCCTGGGGTAGTGCCGGGTTAAATGCACAAAAGAATTAGTCCAATAAACATCTCCCTAAGGGCTCCACTCTGTATGTAATATTAAAGACCCTGATGTTGTTGCAACAGCTTAATGGCTACTCTTTTATACAGACACAATATTATCACCTAGAGTACTTTTTAGGGATAGCCAGGTGTATTAAGGGTCACAGATAATATGGTTAGCAGGTCCCCTCAGCTAGCAAAACCGGCACCTCACTGATTCCCACTTAGGGCAGGTGGATTAGGGCCTGGAAAAGTACCTATATTGCCTCCAGCCTGAGTGTATATTAAATTAATTCCCCTCCCTCTGGGGAAAGTGTCACCTTTGAACGAGACCGGGCAGGGAGCATGGATATGACCCACTGAGGAGGCCGCAGTGGGAAATGGAGAGGGAGAGGTACTTAGTGTGTGCTGCTGCTGTTATCCCAAGTATGAAAGTCAGTGAGGCAGAGGTCTCTGGGAACAACTAGTAGCCCCACTGTGAGGGCTGTATGTTATGGGCTGTGCAGCAGAGCGGTTATTATTACTATGGCTTATCTTACCCAGATGATCAAGGCGTTGTCTTCGTTCTCCGGTGTAACCGCAATGAGCGGAGCAGGGAGACTGTGAGATCAATCCCCAACTATGGCCTAAGGACTGAGCCTGAAAGATGGACAAACTGCAGACTTAGAGGAGGAGGCAAGATGGCCGGCGTTCGCGCCACTTCACCCACCGCTAGTCCGCAACCGTGGTCCCAGCAAAAGGGAGAGAAAAAGAGCTCAATCTGCAAGGGTATGTAAGCAGAATATCCGCTATAACAAGTGTAGCCTCAGTTAGCCAGGAGGTTTCGGGGTAATGAGCGGGTCCCTGGTATAAGCCGGTTAGCAAAAACGGGGTCTCGGTGGAGTGTCGGCTAAAGTTCTCTCTTATAATCCGTTTGCTGCTCACCTAGCCGAAGCTCCGGAGCGGAGCCCCGACCCTCCGGAGCCGCTGGCCACCTGGACTTTATCTTATGATGATTCCCTTGGCTGCAGGTGGGTAGTAGTTTCAATTGCCCGCAGCAGCGGTTAGTGTCCAGGTAAGGCAGTAATATAGGCGATCATAAAGAACTCGTTTTTGGCAGAATTCCTCTGGAAATTAATGTCATTCAAATCCGGGCATGTACTGCTGAGCACAAAAAGTATTAAAGGTCTTAGCTCAGGTTTTTTTTGTCAAGATAATAGTTAGATTTTCTAACTGTAGTACGGAGCTCTTATTTTCTGCTTCTTCTCAGTTAGGCAGTTAGCTCCGCCTCCGGTAGCTAATTTATTTAATTAATTTAATGATAGTGTAGTGTTAGGTTTAATTGTAACTTAGGTTAGGATTTATTTTACAGGTAATTTTGTATTTCTTTTAGCTAGGTAGTTATTAAATAGTTAATAACTATTTAATAGCTATTGTACCTAGTTAGAATACATACAAAGTTACCTGTAAAATAAATATAAATCCTAAAATAGCTACAATGTAATTATTAATTACATTGTAGCTATATAAGGGTTTATTTTATAGGTAAGTATTTAGTTTTAAATAGAAATAATTAATTTAATAAGAGTAATATTATTTAGATTTATTTAATTAATATTTAAGTTAGGGGGGTATTAGTGTTAGACTTAGGTTTAGGGGTTAACAATTTTATTATAGGTTGCGGCGGTATGGGGGGGGCAGGATAGAGGTTAATTAGTTTAATATAGTTGGCGGCGGTATAGGGGGGGCAGGATAGGGGTTAATAAATTTATTATAGGTGGCGACGGTGTAGGGGGTAGATTAGGGGTTAATAAGTTTAATATGGGTGGTGGCGGGGTCCGGGAGTGGCGGTTTATGGGTTAAACAATTTATTTAGTTGCAGCGGGGTCCGGGATCCACAGGATAGGGGTTAATAACTTTATTATAGATGGCGGCGGTATAGGGTTGGCAGGATAGGGGTTAATAGGTATTATGTAGGTGGCGGAGGGGTTTGGGAGTGGTGGTTTAGGGGTTAATACATTTATTATAGTTGCGGCGGGGTCTAGGAGCGGCGGTTTAGGGGTTAATAACTTTATTTAGTTGCGGGGGGCTCCGGGGGCGCCGGTATAGGGGGTAGAACAGTATAGTATAGTATATTGTGAGTGCTTAGTGACAGCTTATCAATAAAGCTGTAAAAAAGCCGAAGAGCAGCGAGATCGGATGAGTGATAACTATCACAGTACGCTGCTCATCGCCCCGTACTTGGTGTGCGGATTTTTGACCGCTTTTTTTATAACTTTGGCAAATGTATTCAGGTCCGCGGCGGCAATGTGAGGCAAGCTTAGGCGAGCGTATTGGGCCGGCGAAATTACGGAGCTTGATAACTAGAGGCCCTAGGGTGTTTCTAAGTGCAGTTGAAATACTTAAGATACATATTGGTAGCTTTTTTATTTTTTTAAATGCCTCTTCTACTTCCCGTACCACTCCCTTTGTTCTCCATAGATCAACAGACTTGAAAAAGAGACTCTATCATGCACATTTATGGCATCTAATACCTTTGGATGTGCTACAATAATTAATGAAGGTGTATATCCCCTAACACCCTCCTAGATTCACCAATAGCGTATAACCCCTCATTCAAAAGAGAGGAATGCCCTCTTTCAAATCAGAGTTTCATTCTCCTCTAATTAAATCAAGGGGGGGGGGGCTAGGAGTTCTGTGTCTGACTCTTCTCCCTTTATAGAAAAACTGTTGGCCAGTGGGCAGATGATCATTCACTTTGCGACCAGCTGCATCCTAGGGGTACAATTGACCAGTTAATTGAAAAAGGAGCTTTACCTTTCAAATAAGTGTCAATTTGTCTGTCTTGGTCAAATATGGTGGATATATGGGGTCCTTCAACCAAAACTGCAGGTTAACTGCAGATGCAAGTGAGCAATATTTTTACAGTAATCATGTGTATATTGGCCAACATCCATTTAAAAGGGTAGACTCCCCTCTTTCAAACTAGGAGTTTAATATACAACATCTTGATTTAGGAGCTGTGATATGGGCATTTTTATTGGTTCCCACTCATGCACCTATCAATGTGGAAGTACCTGTGCCTATGGGCATTTGCTAATTGTTTGTGCCTTGATTGAGCATAGCGCCACACAGCACAATATTACAATCAGCATCCCTCCTTATTTTACCACTGGAATATGAGGACATTTCATCTGTACAGGAGGACAATATTCAGTCCTCTACATAAGAAGATGAATACAGAGGAAATACAGTGTCATACAAAGGTGACTTTGTTAGAAACATGATGGATTATAGATGAGATAATGAGATGATAGATACCACAGACCTAAGCGGGTTACACTTTTTCAGAAAGGGGCTTTTGAGAAAAAGGGACGTTAGAACCTGAAAAATAGTTCCTCTATTTATATTTGACTTAATATCTTATTATTAAAATCGTATTTTTTTCAATCGCCTTTAAGTAAATATACGTCATTGCTTTTCTCTGTATTTTAACAGTGTTACTATCATACTGAATTTCAAGTCTGCATCATTACAACAAAGTATAACTATTGGATATTGTGGGCTGCTGTGATTTAGACTAACCAAGCTTAAACAAATGAAGAGCCATTATCGTTCCCCTTAAATGTATACATATAATCATGTCCATCACCTAGATTAGTGATGCCAACTGGTGGCTCATGTGCATTAGTTTTTGTGACCCCCTGGGAAAAAAACAAACTAACAGATTACAAGTTTTGCGGTATGGTGCGGTATGGCTATAACGCTGAAAAATTGGCCATTGTGCGTGGAATAGCAGGTCTCCCGTATTACAAGCCGCGGCGGTATAGCTATACCGCAAGCATTTTTGCCTGTACTGCAACGATCCATTCCACACTCAAAAAATTTCATTTGAGTGCAGGATTTCCATACCGCTGTGTTACAGGTTGTGCTGTCCGGCTAAAATGCTTGCATTATAGCCTATACCGCCGTGATCCATACCACGATCTGAGACCAAAAATGTTTCACAAAACTCATAATTAAAAGGTTACAAAGTACACTAACACCCATAAACTACCTATTAACCCCTTAACTGCCACCCTCCCACATAGCAAATACTATATTAAACTTATTAACCCCTAATCCGCCGCCCACCCACATAGCCAACACTACATAAAGCTATTAACCCCTAAACCGCTGGCCCCCCACATCGCTACTACTATAATAAACCTATTAACCCCTAAAACGCCAGCCCCCCACATCGCAACTACTAAACTAAACCTATTAACCCCTAAACCTCTGGCCCCCCCAAATCACAAATCACTAAATTAAACTATTAACCCCTAAACCTAACACCCTACTAATTTTAAATTAAATTTACAATATAACTATCTTTAAGTAAATAAAAACTTACCTATGAATTTAAAAAAACCTAAGTTTAAACTATAAAGTAACCTAACATTACTATTTTAAAATAATGAAATTAGCTAAAAATAAAAAACTAAATTACAAATTAAACAAATCCTAACACTATGAAAAAATTTAAAAAAATGAAATTACAAAAAAAAAATAAAAGCTCTAAAATTACAAAAAATTAAAAACTCTCGACTAGATTACGAGTTGTGCGTTAGCCTTAAAAAGCAGCATTGAGAGGTCCCAACGCTGCTTCTTTCCTAACGCTGGTATTACGAGTCTTGCAGGTACAGGTGTACCGCTCACTTTTTTGGTCAGACTCGAAAATACCGCAAATCCACTTACGTCAATTGCGTATCCTATATTTTCAATGGGACTTGCATCTCTCCTGTCAAGACTGATACCGCATTTAAAAGTCAGTAGTACACAAACACCCATAAACTACCTATTAACCCCTAAACCGAGGCCCCCCCATATCGCAAACACTAAAATAAATTTTTTAACCCCTAATCTCCCGAACCGGACATCGCCACCACTATAATAAATATATTAACCCCTAAACCGCCACCCTCCTGCATCGCAAACACTAGTTAAATTTTATTAACCCCTAATCTGCCATCCCTAACATCGCCGACACCTACCTACATTTATTAACCCCTAATCTGCCGACCCCAACGTCGCCGACACTATATTAAATGTAGTAACCCCTAAATCTAAGTCTAACCCTAACCCTAACCCCCCTAACTTAAATATAATTTAAATAAATCTAAATTAAATTACTATAATTAGCTAAATTATTCCTATTTAAAACTAAATACTTACCTATAAAATAAACCCTAAGCTAGCTACAATATAACTAATAGTTACATTGTAGCTATCTTAGGGTTTATTTTTATTTTACAGGCAACTTTGTATTTATTTTAACTAGGTACAATAGTTATTAAATAGTTATGAACTATTTAATAAATACCTAGCTAAAATAAATACAAATTTACCTGTAAAATAAAACCTAACCTAAGTTACAATTACACCTAACACTACACTATAATTAAATTATAGTCCGATTGGCTGATAGAATTCTATCAGCCAATCGGAATTAAGGTAGAAAAAATCCTATTGGCTGATGCAATCAGCCATTAGGATTGAGCTCGCATTCTATTGGCTGATCCAATCAGCCAATAGAATGCCAGCTCAATCCTATTGGCTGATTGGAACAGCCAATAGGATTGAACTTCAATCCTATTGGCTGATTCCATCAGCCAATAGGATTTTTTTTCCTTAATTCCAATTGGCTAATAAAATTCTATCAGCCAATCAGAATTCAAGGGACGCCATCTTGGATGACATCATTTAAAGGAACCTTCATTCTTCAGTTGGACTTCGTTTGAAGAGGATGCTCCGCGTCGTATGTCTTGAAGATGGACCCGCTCCGCGCTGGATGGATGAAGATAGAAGATGCCGCCTGAATGAAGACTTCTGCCCATCTGGAGGATCTCTTCTGGCCGGCTTCAATGAAGACTTCTGCCCGTCTGGAGGACCACTTTGCCCCGCTTCGTAGAGGACTTCGACCCGGCTGGGTGAAGACTTCTCAAGGTAGGGTGATCTTCAAGGGGTTAGTGTTAGGTTTTATTAAGGGGTATTGGGTGGGTTTTAGAGTAGGATTGGGTGTGTGGGTGGTGGGTTTTAATGTTGGGGGGGTATTGTATTTTTTTTTACAGGTAATAGAGCTGATTACTTTGGGGCAATGTAAGGGCTATTTGTAATTTAGTATAGGGTAGGGCTTTTTATTATTTTTTTTATTTTATTTTATTAGGGGGATTAGATTAGGTGTAATTAGTTTAAAAAACTTATTTTCTGTAATTTAGTGGGGGGGGTTTCGTACTTTAGATATTTTTTTTAATTTGTATTTAATTGTATTTAGTTTAGGTAATTTAATTATAGTGTAGTGTTAGATGTAATTGTAACTTAGGTTATGATTTATTTTACAGGTACATTTGTCTTTATTTTAACTAGGTAGCTATTAAATAGTTAATAACTATTTAATAACTATACTACCTAGTTAAAATAAATACAAACTTGCCTGTAAAATAAAAATAAACCCTAAGCTAGTTACAATGTAACTATTAGTTATTTTGTAGCTAGCTTAGGGTTTATTTTATAGTTAAGTATTTAGTTTTAAATAGGAATAATTTAGTTAATGATAGTTATTTTATTTAGCTTTATTTAAATTATATTTAAGTTAGGGTGGTGTTAGGGTTAGACTTAAATTTAGGGGTTAATAACTTTAATATAGTGGTGGCGACTTTGGGGGCGGCAGATTAGGGGTTAATAAGTGTAGGTAGGTTGCGGCAACATTGGGGGTGGCAGATTAGGGGTTAATAAATATAATGTAGGTGTCTGCGATGTTGGGGGCAGCAGATTAGGGATTCATAAGTATAATGTAGTTGGCGGCGGTGTCCGGTGCAGCAGATTAGGGGTTAATAATATAATGTAGGTGTCGGCGATGTCGGGGGCGGCAGATTAGGGGTTAATAAGTGTAAGATTAGGGGTGTTTAGACTCGGGGGTTCATGTTAGGGTGTTAGGTGTAGACATAAATGTATTTTCCCCATAGGAAAATAGGGCTGCGTTAGGAGCTTTACGCTGCTTTTTTGCAGGTGTTAGGTTTTTTTCAGCCAGCTCTCCCCCATTGATTCGTATGGGGAAATCGTGCACAAGCACGTTTTGCCAGCTCACCGCTACCGTAAGCAGCGCTGGTATTGAGGTGAGATGTGGAGCTAAATTTTGCTATTCGCTCACTTTTTTGTGGCTAACGCCGGGTTTGTAAAAACCTGTAATACCAGCGTTGTCTGTAAGTGAGCGGTGAGGGAAAACTGCACCGCACAGCATTACCGACAAAACTCGTAATCTATGTGTCTGATTGTAAAAAATAATAAACCAAATTATCCAAAATAATAACAGTTAAACCTAATCTAATACTCCTATAAAAACATAAAAGCCCCCCAAAATGAAAACACCCCCTAACCTAACAATAAACTACCAATACCCCTTAAAAAGGCCTTTTGTAGGGCATTGCCCTGATGCAATCAGCTCTTTTACCTTAAAAAATTACAAAGTCCCCCTAAAAGTAAAACCACCACCCAACCAACCCCCCAAAATAAAAATCCTAAGTCTAAAAAAAAGGGGCATTTGTATGGGCATTCAGCTCTTTTGTGCCCAAAGCCCTAATCTAAAAAAAAAAAACACCCCAAAAAAATAAATAAAATAACACTAATCCCAAGAAATCTACTCACAGTTCCTGAAGTCCGGACATCCATCTTCATCCAGGCGGCGAGAAGTCTTCATCCAGGTGGCGACATATTCATCCATCGCGGGGGCATCTTCTATCTTCATCCCGGTGGCGCAGAGCTGTGGAGGTGCGGAGCATCATCGCCGGCGGCACGGACATCCAGCGGGGATGATCCTCTTCATGCGATCACCACCGTACACTGAAGCTTGAATGCAAGGTACCCATTTAAAAATGGGTTACCTTGCATTCCTATTGGCTGACATTTTCAAATCAGCCAGTAGGATGAGAGCTACTTAAATCCTATTGGCTGATATATTGTACAATTGTTATATTGTAAATTGAATTTTAAATTAGTGGGGTGTTAGGTTTAGGAGTTCATAGTTTAATTTAGTGTGTTGCGATGTGGGGGGCCGGCGGTTAGGGGTCAATAGGTTTATTTTATTAGTAGCGATGTGGGGGGCCGGCGCTTAGGGGTTAATAGGTTTATTTTATTAGTAGCGATGTGGGGGGCTGGCGGTTTAGGGGTTAATAGGTTTATTTAGTGTCAGCGATGTCGGGGGTGGCGGATTAGGGGTATTTAGACTAGGGGTTTATGTTACGGTGTTAGGATTTAACATAACTTTCTTTTCCCCATAGACATCAATGGGGATCGCCATTCCAAGATTGCAGGTGTTTTTTTCTGACACTTTCTTCCCATTGATGTCTATGGGGGAAAGCGCGCACAAGTACGTATAGTCAGGCCTTGGGTTTTGTGCGGTACGAAGCTTAATGCACCATACCGCACAACAAGAAAAGGTTTTTCAGTAACGTGCAATGGCTGCGCTATGGAGAGTGCGATACCGTTCATTTTTTTGCTTTATTTACGCACCCGGTATAGCGCAAAACTTGTAATCTTGGTGTACGAATGTGACCCTAAGAAGAAATTTGTGTTTTGGGGAATTCTCGTGGTGGACAAATATGGTGGCCACAACCAAAAGAGCCATCTGGAGGGGAGAACAGCAGATAGAGTGATTTAGGTAAGGTTGCATGGTATCCTCTGTCTGCCATTTATGTGTAGCCATAATTTTATGTGCAGCCCTTAAGGGTTCTAAGATATCAATCTGCGACCCTTAAAGCTTATAAAATACTGATCTGCGGTGCCCATATGTTAGCAAGTTGGTCATCACTGACCTAGATAAATACAGGGCATTGTAGATTTTTATTTAAAAAAAACACTATATATATTTATGAGTTAAAGTATATCGGAATTTTTTTCAATAAATAATTTGAAAAGTTTTTCTAAAGGATTTTGGCTTTCCGTCTGAATTGTCTGTTTCTTGTTTCCAAAGAGTATATTA
The DNA here is from genome assembly GCF_027579735.1 of Bombina bombina. Classification (NCBI taxonomy): domain Eukaryota; kingdom Metazoa; phylum Chordata; class Amphibia; order Anura; family Bombinatoridae; genus Bombina; species Bombina bombina. The sequence goes on along the minus strand of NC_069499.1, from coordinate 297,113,542 downwards.
CTTTACCACTAGAGGGCATAGCAGCGCCATCCCATACATTACAACCTAAACAGAGATTCCCATGAATAAAGACGTGCATTAGTGAATAAAATAAAAATCTGTACACAGTCTCTTCTTGCAGACGCAAAGCCAATCTAGGGTCACTACAGGAGTAATTCAAAAGAGCGTCATTGAACGGCAATAGAAACAGAGAAGAGCAGCACATTTTTATTCTAATAAAGTTTACAAATGAGTATATCTTGCTTAGGGAATTGAATGTCTCTTTAGAACATACCGTATGTGTTCGTGGTGCGTTATCCTTTTTTATGTACAACCTAAAACATTACCACATGTTTGTCATTAAACCGGCCGTTAAAAAAATTATGGGGCAGCTAAAAAAAACACAATCATAGCTGCGTTTTATGTGAAGTCACCAGACACATAAGGTGAACATATAACAGTAATTATACTATAACAGAGTGTACTTCTTTGGCTGCTGTAACAGCCATCAACATATCTGATTGAATTCCTTAACCAGCAAAAAAACTAATTGTGTTTTGGAATTTATTATCCACTGAATTTTTCTTCCATTTCAAAAATTAACTTTTTTTTTTTTTTATATCCCTCCCCCTCCCCCCAAAAAATGCGTTCTTTGTATTTTGACCATATTAATCCCCATACCTCTTGCATATAACGATTATTATTACACCATGTACCTTTGTGTTAATCTTGCTTTTAATTATTGATCATTTATATTCATAAGGACATAAGAGGATTACATTACGTCTGAATTTGAGTCAAGTAGATTAAAATGTTCTGTTAAAAAAAGACTCATGCCCCATGCCTTTCTCTGCTGCTAATCTTACTTTATTTTAACACTACTCTATCCAACAGGAAGAACTTAAAGGGGCACTGAAACCAATTTTTTTCTTTCATGATTCAGATAGAGCATGCAATTTTAAGCAACTTTCTAATTTACTCCTATTATCAAATTTTCTTCATTCTCTTGGTATCTTTATTTGAAATGCAAGAATGTAAGTTTAGATGCCGCCCCATTTTTGGTGAACAATCTGGGTTGTCCTTGCTGATTGGTGGATAAATGAATCCACCAATAAAAAAGTGCTGTCCAGAGTTCTGCCTTCTTTTTCAAATAAAGATAGCAAGAGAACGAAGAGATATTGATAATAGTAGTAAATTAGAAAGTTGCTTAAAATTGAATGCTCTATCTGAATCATGAAAGAAAAAAAAATGGGTTCAGTGTCCCTTTAATTAGACCACAAACATTATTTGAAAATTTTAAATTCTAAGCAACCTCAGACCAGAATCACAATCTCAATTGTTTATAAAATTCTACTTGATGTTTCAGCCCAGTCTCTCCCATCTTATACCTCCTCTTGTGAGAATGATTTAAATATGCTTATATCAAGAGATTTTTATATCCACTGAAAAATTATTTATCTCAGTATTAGAAACCAATTTCAAACTATTAATGAGGTGGTACCTTACACCGTCTCCATACAATTTAAAGGGAAAGTCAACACCAGAATTTTTGTTGTTTTAAAAGATAGATAATCCTCTAATTACCAATTCCCCAGTTTTGCATAACCAACACAGTTATAATTATACACGTTTTACCTCTGTAATTACCTTGTATCTAAGACTCAGCAGACTGCCCCCTTATTTCAGTTTTTTTGACATACTTGCATTTTAGCCAATCAGAGCTGTCTCCATGGTAATTTCACGTGCATGAGCTCAATGTTATCTATATGAAAGACGTGAACTAATGCCCTCTAGTGGTGAAAAACTATCAAAATGCATTTAGATTAGAGGCGGCCTTCAAGGGCTTAGAAATTAGCATATGAACCTCCTAGGTTTAGCTTTCAACTAAGAATACCAAAAGAACAAAGCAAAATTGGTGATAAAAGTAAATTGGAAAGTTGTTTAAAATTACATGCCCTATTAGAAACATGAAAGTTTTTTTTGGACTTGACTGTCCCTTTAACCTTACATCCCTGGGATTCTTTAAAGAGGGTACAGGGGAGAAAGCTCCCTTGTTCATATTTAGGGGCAATACAAGGTGATAAAGTACTTTTGTACCCAGGTGATCAATCATGTAAAGTTTTTTTTTAGGCTTTTTTATAGATCACAACCCACTAATATTTCTCCTAAATTATCAACCCTCAATAAAATGCAAATTCAAATTAACCCTTTTAAGAATTATGATAAACAAATTAATTGCCAATTTATCATTGAATGGAAAAGTTCAGTAACAAGTATAATGTGAGAAAGAAACAACTAACGGCACTACAGCTGTAATAAGTATGGAAAGGCCCTTAATTGTGTATTTACAAAATCATAATATAATTTGCAGTATAGTAGTAAATTCCGATTATCCTAGCCTTGGTGAAGGAATAATCTAGATTTTATTAAAGAGACAGAGACGAGTATTTAGCATAAGCCTTTCCCTTTACTGCTCAACAGCCATTCAAAGTATCATAATACAAGTTAAAAGTTCAACATAGAAATAGCAGAAATGAATATGGTAACCAATGAGAAACAACCCTGAATGGTGTGATCCAGGGCAGACCAATCAGAAAAGTGCATTCTAGTATAAACAGTCCCAATAATATTCCAACTGCCTCTTTGAACTTTGGTGCTGGAAAAAATATGGTAGGAATCTTCAGAAATAAGTCCCAAAGAAAATTCAAAAAACAAGAAGCCTAAAAAATAAAGAATTTTTTTTCCATGAAGACCATCGGGAAGGAACAGAGGTTGAGGATGAATTCCTGCAGAAGTTGAAGAAGTTAGTGTGTGATAATTTTGATCACGAAGATTATCCACACATTCCCAAAGGAGGTTGAAATCCTGTAGAAGAGGAACCAGGAGCTGAAATAGATATATATATAAATTACTTGTGAAATAATAGATTTATAATTATAAAAAATAAGAATTGCCCAATGGTATGGGAAGGGAGGGAAAATACTCATCTATGTCTCTTTAGTAAAATCTAGATTATGGGGGGGCGGAGGAAACACAAGAAACGCTGAACACCATGACTGACTCCCTCACGACTCAAGCTAATATAAATGAGGTTAAAGTTTCTGCTCTTCAAGACAAAATGGACGATATAGATAACAGAAATCTCAGAAATAATCTGAGGATTCTAGGGATTCCGGAGAAAATTGTGGCCGCAGAGTTAGAGACATAAGTCCAACATCTTTTCTGCCATTTGAAAAAAGATCAACAAGCACCTGGAGTGGAACTTGATAGGGTTCATAGAGCCCTCAGACCCCCTCCTCCAGATACCGCCCCACCAAGAGATGTGATCCTAAGGTTCCTTAGGTATAAGGATAAGGAAGAAATATGGACATTGGCACGTCAACTGAGAGATATACCCTACCTAGACCATAACCTTCAGATCTTTTTGGACCTGTGTCCCAACACCCTGCAAAGAAGGGAGATCGCCTTCATAACTAGAGTACTCAGGGACAAAAAGATTAGATATAGATGGGGATACCCCTTCAGCCTGATTGTTTCCCATGGAGGCAATGTCTACACATACAAGGAACCGCAAGATCTAGAGGCTCTCACCAAGGGACTCAACTTAACATTCAATACTCCATCAGACTTTAACTCCCAGGGGAGCAATGACGACGGAGAATCGGTGGATTTCAGACAAAAATGGGGAAAGCAACGCTGGCAGATGGTCCCCTCCAGCAACTGCAGAAAGGACAAACAAAAACCAGCCTCTGCTGAAGCAATAGTTTCTACTGCACAAGAGACATGAAGCTGTTCATCCATGGGTGAGATTGTTCGTATAGTCAAATGTATACATGTTTTTTGAAAAATGTTGGGTGATGCTGGGCATAGTTTGCGTACATAACGAAATGGGACATATAAAGACTATGAGCTCTTCTAAAGGTTAAATTTAAAGTAGTTAAAGAGGGAAATGATGTTGTCCTGCATTCCCTCTAATATCATAGCAAAAAGCTATAATGTTGTTTTTGTTTTTATGTTGTATTGTATTGCTGTTCGTTTTCATTTTTTTTATGAGTTGTGTTGAAAAACTGCAAGAGATGACACACCTTTCCGCTAAGGAGCAGACTAGGAAAAGGTACATATTGGGGTTGGTGTTTTGCACCAAGCACACATATCTTGAAATGGAAAAATATTTACGATGGGGTTTCCAGGAAAGTCTATGGGTCCTATAGATAAACAAAAGGGGATAAATTTCCTCACAGTTAATGCAAAGGGTCTCAACGGTCCACTAAAAAGGAATTTAGCACTGAGAGATTTTAAAGAGAGGAAGGGAGATGTGATCTTTTTACAGGAGATGCACTTCTTACAAAATAGAGAACCTGGTGCGTTTAAACATAAGTTTGGTGAATCTTTCTACGCGTCCAACAGCACCAAAAGGGAGGGCGTAGGCATTTTATTTAAAAGAGGCATACCATTTCAGGCACATAAACAAGTAAAAGACAAACAGGGCAGATTTCTAATACTGGTGGGTACACTATTTCATAAGCAGGTAACACTGGTCAATGCATACGCTCCGAATACAGCGCAGGGCGCCTTTTTCAAAGTATTAGCCATTGCAATTTTAGAAGTAGTTAGGGGCTCCTTAATTGTAGTTGGAGTCTTCAATTGCACTCTAGACCCTACAATAGATAACTCCACTGGGACGTCATCCACCGCACACGCAATCATCAACAAACTCAAAGTGTGTCTTAGAGAGCTCACCCTACATGATATTTGGAGGCTTTTGCACAGAAAAGAGAGAGATTACACATTCTATTCCCACCCACATGCTAGACACTCCAGGATTGACTACATTTTTACTGATGTTACTAGCATAGCGTTAGTCAAAAACTGTCAGATTCTACCAACATCATGGACAGATCACTCCATGGTAAGTTGCCACATGAGATGGGACACTAGAGAGGACACAAGCTACTTGTGGAAACTAGACGATAGATTACTAGATGACCCAATATACACAGATAAGATAGAGAAAGCACTACACTGTTTCTTTCAGCTTAATTCAGAAGAGGGTGTGGATGCTAGGTATTGCTGGGGCGCGCATAAAGCAGTTATAAGGGGAGAGTTAATGAGCTTGAGCGCTCACCAGTTGAAACAACAGAGAGCACACTTTGAATCGGTGCTCAATAAATTGGAAGACTTGGATAGAGATCTCAAAAAGAAACCTAGGGACCCACAGACATTAGATCTTTTAGCGGAGTATAGAAGTAAACTTAGTGAAATAATAGATAGGGAATGCAAGACTATGGCACTTAAACAACAACATTATGAGGGGCATAATAAAAGTAGTAAGTTATTTGCTAGGAAACTAAAACGTAAAATTAATAAAGCACATATTCTAAGAATCAAGGATTCCAAGGGGAAGAAGCACACATCGTCCAAAAGCATAGCTGAAGCATTCCGTAAATATTATGAGCAACTTTATAATTTGCAGGAACTGCCCCTGGAGTGCATAGATACATTTTTAGATAATCTGCTTTTTTCCCGAGATAAAGGAGGAAGACAGGGCCCGCCTAAATGAACCCTTGACAATAACTGAGATAAAGAAAATAATTAGGGATCTACCAAACGAGAAAGCCCCGGGTCCAGATGGTTTCAAGACATATTACTACAAAAAAATATATAGATATCCTTACACCACATTTATTAGACTTATTTCAGACAATATCAGAAAAAAAAAAAACATTTCTAGAAGACTCCTTAACTGCACATATCGTTGTGCTTCCTAAACCGGGTAAAACAACAGAGAGAGTGGAAAATTTTCGGCCCAAATCCCTGCTTAATAATGATATCAAAATATATACTAGACTGCTGTCCTCTAGATTAAACTCCATCATTCCTCGAATAATTGATAAAGATCAGGTTGGATTTGTGGTTAACAGGGAGGCAAGGGACAACACCGTGAGGGCAGTAGATTTAATAGATTACGCTGTGTCAAAGGAAATTCCCCTGGTTCTGATCTCCACGGATGAGGAGAAAGCTTTCGACCGCGTCCGGTGGAGATTCCTAGAGGCAACATTGGGAAAGTTTGGTTTGGGGACTTCATTCATAGCAAAGATCATGACCTTATATAGCTCCCCTTCTGCACAAGTACGGGTAAATGGTATACTATCCCAGCCTTTTTTAATAAGCAACGGCACGAGACAGGGATGACCACTGTCCCCTCTGCTGTTTGCATGTGTAGTGTAGGCCCTAGCTGTGTCAATAAGAAACCGACTATAAAGTCATGTTATATGCGGACGACATATTATTCACTCTCACAAACCCACTCATATCTATACCATTGATATTGCACCTGTCGAAATTACAACTTGCATCAAACTTTTTGATTAACAAATCAAAATCGGAAATACTTAATATATCCCTTCCACAGGCACACCTCACCCAGTTAAAACAAGTTTGCCCTTTTAAGTGGCAAGAAACATCTCTAAAGTATTTAGGTGTCTATCTCATGAATAACACACAAGATCTGTTTCAGTTTAATTGCATTCCACTACAACGAAGAATAATAGCTGATCTTTCTTCATGGAGATCGCTACACACTTCCTGGCTAGGGAGAATAAGTATCTTTAAAATGAATGTTCTGCCACGCATATTGTATGTACTGCAGGCTCTGCCTATCCCCCTACCACTTTCCTTCCTTCCATCATTATAATCAAAAATACTAGAATTTATTTGGGACAAAAAAGAATAAATAGAAACATCATGTGCACCCCCTTACAAAGTGGAGGGTTGGGAGTCCCTGACCTGGGGAAATATAGTTATGCCACATATTTGCAAAGGATTCTAGATTGGTCATATAACTTTCAAAATAAGACTTGGGTTCAAATAGAACATGAAGTGGCGGCCATTAATCACTTGGGGTCGCAATGTTGGACCGCTCATGGAGGGTTGCCTAGGGACATTAACTTAAACTTGCTAAGCACCGAAACTTTCAGAGCCTGGGGCAAAGTATTATTAAAATTCCCGCACATATCATCTAAATACTCACCATTGACACCACTGCTTGAAAATGGAAAGTTCACCCCAGGGTTGGGCCTAACATTACACAGCTCAGACACAACAAACAGAACCCTGCAGGTGTTTCAGTTGGGAAATGAAAATAAACTATACACGAGGGAAGATCTGATAGAACAGGGTCTATTGATCTTTAAAAATTGGTTGTTTCATCATCAATGCTCCTCGTTTATTTTTAGACATAGTGACAGGAAAAATTTGATTAGGCCTATGACACAGTTTGAGGTAATGTGCACAGCATTGAAACCAATACACCATTCCCTGTCACTATTATATAGATTACTACAAGTACAACCTCCGGGACATGTCCCCTATTATGTGGAGAGATGGAACAGCGACTTGGGCATTGATATAGACCACAGGGAAGCAAAAAGTATTTTCTACAATATTTCGAAGTCTTCGGTATCAGCTAACACAACTGAGTTAAATCTAAAAATTTACATAGGTGGTATATGACCCCAGTTAGGATACATAAGCTATTTAACACAAAAAACAATTTATGCTGGTGATGTGGCTCAGAGAAGGCGATGATGTCCCACATTTGGTGGTCTTGTGCTACCATAGCACCAATATGGGAAAATATAGCTACAGAAGCTTCTAAGGTAATAGGTAAAACTCTTCCATTAGACCCTAAGCTGTGGCTGTTTTTGTGCATCCCCAGAAGGTTAACAACAGCACACAAAAAAGATGTAACCCAACTTGAGTAATGGTATGAAAATATTGCTAGCCCAGAATTGAAAGACACGACATACACCTAGTATAGCTCAATGGGTACATAAATGTAATGATATATTAAGGCTAGAAGAATACCACTATATGAAGGCCAGATGCATAAATTTGTATGCACAGATGCAGGCATTATGGGAGGCTTACGTGTCGCAGAGATTTGAGACTCAGGGTTGAGATAGATAAGCATAGAACTCCTCAAGAAAATACCTGGAAGGGATGAAATTGGGATGAGGTAAGAAAAGCCAGAACTACACTGTGAACCATTACTATGGGAAGGTATAGTGTGGTAGGTGTTTCAGCTAACTGATAGAAATCCATGTCTAACTTGCAGTTGTGTTTTTTTATATGTTTTTTTGTTATTTCCATACATTGGTACAAAAAAGGAAAGAAAAAGGGGTTCCAACATTGATGCCCCGAAGGTCCTCACAAGTGTAAATCTTGTTTATTCTGTTGTTTTTATTTCTTTCTCTTTTACATGAAAACTGTATTTATTATTCATGTACTTGTCCTTTGGATGTTACTGTACTGTCTGTATTCATTGTTGGAGATCCATTAAAAATATTTAAAAAAAAAATAATCTAGATTATTCCTTCACCAAGGCTAGGATAATCGGAATTTTATTACAAGGACAGAGACTCCTATTTTGCAAGTTTAAAGCTAGGCATAAATTTAATCCAGAAGGCATTGAGGCAAAGAACTGATAGGTTTGAAATAAAACTGCCTGAAGACTAAATCAGATGACTAGTTTGCTGCATTTAGAATTTCTTGAAGGGAAGCTGATTTACAGAGAGCTTTAGAAACAGCAGCTCCCCTTACTGAATGAGAAGAGAAAGATGTATCTATACCTGCTTCATTTATGACCCATTTAATCCATCTACTAATAGAAGTAAAAGAAACAGGAGCATGAGGAGGAGAATAAGGAATTAAAAGTTGATTAGAAGACGAATTTCTAAAGGGTAAGGTCTTGTATTCTTTCAGGCAAAGAACCACACACAAGGAAGGACAATCCGAAAAATAGGGATAAAAAATAGAAGAAGACATGGATTTAGTTCTTTTAGAAATGCTAAAAATGACCCCTGTAGGAGAAAAAATTTTGGAAGAAAAATCAATAGATTTCACATCTGATACTCTTCTACAAGATAAAAGGCAAAGAAGAGTAGCTAATTTGCAAGAAAGCTGTTTTAAAGAAAGAGACTGGTTAATTGGCCAAGATTGAAAGAGAGAGGAATATTTGGAAGAAGGAGGTCTTTTAAGCTTAATAGATCTCATAAGCCTAGAGATAGAAATATGTTGGCCAACGGGAAAATTGTTGATTAGTTCATGACCAGCTGAAATAGCTGATCTATAGACATTAATAGATCTGTAGGCTAAACAGTCGTCAAATAAGGAAGTTAGAAAACTCAAGATCTCAGCTAGAGGAGCTGAAAAGGGATCCAAATGTCTTTGATCGCACCAGCTAGCCCCTCTGGACCAGGGGGATAGATAACATTTCTTGGTTCCTGGAGGCCAGGCATCCTGTAATAAAGATTTAGCTGATGCAGAAAGTCCTTCGGAAGTCCAGGATCCCTGGAAATTGTCCAAGCAATAAGCTGGAGAGACCCTTGAAGAACAAGGTAGTGAAAACCTTCTAAGGGATCTAATAGGAGATGGGGAACAAGTGGAAGTACCACCAGGCAAAGAAAGGACATCTCCAGAAGAGATGGGTACCACGATTGGGTCGGCCAAAATGGAGATATCAACACCAGAGAAATCTTGTTCCTCCTGACAACATTCAGTATGCGAGGAATCATTGAGAAAAGGAGGGAAGGCATAGGCTCCTTGAGGAGGCCAAGGCTGAAGGAAAGCATCCACAGCCAATGCTTCTGGATTCGGACGCCAGCTGAAAAAAGGAAGAATCTGATAATTCAGACGGGAAGCAAATAAATCTATCAAGAAGGGACCTCTGATGGATTTTTAATTTAAGAAAGATATCTGGGTGTAATCTCCAATTGCTTGAGTCCGAAATATATCGGGAACCCCAGTCTGCTGCAATGTTGGAGAGACCTGGAATATACGCTGCTCAAACAGAGATATTGTTCTGAAGACATTGATGAACAAAATTCTTTGTTATATCTGATAATTGTTTGGGCTGAGTGCCACCCAAACTATTCAGATATCGGACTGCAGAAATATTGTCCATGCGTAAAAGAATCAAAATGGAAGATTTCTGCTTGATAAAACTCTTTATTGCAAAGGAACCTGCAATCAGTTCTAGACAATTTATATGCATTTTGCGTTCCGATGAAGACCATTTGCCTCCCGTAATCTGGGAACCCCACCTGACACCCCAGCCCGAGTTGCTTGCATCCGATTCGATAATAACATCTGGAGCTTTTCAGAATATAGCTTTGCCATTCCATGCTTCTATATTGGAAAGCCACCAAATCAATTCTGTCCGCGCATCTTCTGACAAAGAGATTATGTGAGAATAGGAAAAACCCTTCCTCAAATAAGACATTTTTAATCTCTGTAATGCTCTGTAATGAAGGGGAGCTGGGAAAATCGCCTGAATTGAGGCCGAAAGAAGACCCACAATTTGAGCGAGAGTTCTGATAGGGAAGAACTTTTTCTTTAGCAAATGAGAAATTTCTAATTTGATTTTGTTCACCTTCTCCAAGGGAAATACTCAAAGTAGAAAGAGAGGTGTCTATTAGAAAACCCAAAAACATTAGCTTTTGTGAAGGAATGGAAACCGATTTCTTGAAGTTGATAAGAAAACCCAGGTTCTTTAAAATATCCATAGTTAGATCCAGATGAGAGAGAAGAATAGATTGATCTTGATTCATTAGGAGGATATTGTCCAGATAAATAATTAAACGAACACCCCTCAATCTCAACCAAGCCACGGCAGGTTTTAAAATTTTTGTGAATACCCAAGGGGCTGAAGAGAGTCCAACAGGAAGACAGGTAAACTGCCAAATTTAATTTCTCCAAAGAAATCTGAGAAAAATGTGATGTGATGGATGAATAGGAACGGTTAAGTAAGCGTCTGTAAGGTCTAGTCTTACTAACCAGTCTTTGTCCATAAGGCATTCTCTTAGCAGATGAATCCCTTCCATCTTGAAATGGTTGTAAGACAGGAAGGCATTCAGATTCCTCAAATTTATAACGGGTCGAAGAGAACCTTCTTTCTTTCTCACTTAAAACATGTGGCTGAGAAAATAATTTTTGTTGTTTGGGGCCAGTTCTATAGCCTGTTTGGAGAGAAGGTGATTTATCTCTGTGTCTAAGAGATTTGAATCTGTTTTTTAAAAAATTATCGGATTTGGAGGATGGGATTGGAAAGGAGGACAAATTAAGTCTAGAAGGAGACCTGAGACAGTCTGAATGATAAACTTCCCCCCAACTTTGTGTGGGAAAAAAATTATGTTGCGTGAATATAGGGAGCTTACCTGAGAAGGGTCTTGGACGGTATCTAATCCTGGAGAATCTTGGGTTCCATGTTCAACTTCTTGATGGGAAGAAGTTTGTGAGGGAGGGGTTTGGAGGAGGGAAGGCTTGAAACTGAGGTCTGTTTGAAAAGTATGGACGGCCGGGAAAACGACCTCGTCCTTTACCAGTAGAGTCAAAAACACGATTGAAAGAAGGATAAAATACTTTCTTAGTGGTAGTTTTTACCTTATTCAAAAAGTTAAAGGTATTAACGTAGGTATTTAACTCTTTTAAGCCTTAAGCCTTTAATCAGGACCTTTCTTAATGTTAAAGGTTTTTGTACTAACAAATTTAATAATATTAGCATCCACTTCTGGGATAGCAGAGGATTTATGTAGTAAATCAGGTCTGGGGCTAGATCTAGCTTTGGCCGATAAAGATTTTCTTAGGTAATGATCTAAAAATCTGGCCACTCTCTTAGAGGGTCTCCAATTAGAGGATTGAGGATATTGTAAAACCTTAGGGTCTAGGTATTCTTCACCTTCATTATCAATAACTCTCTTTTTATATTTTTTAACAGACATTCTGAATTTTTTCTTTTTAGGGGAATAATCAGATGAGCTATTTGACAATTCTTGAGTATGATAGATTGCCATGAATTATTATCATCATTAGGAATACTAGAGTCCGAAAACTAAGATGCAGAGATTAAATCTGCCTTCCTTTTATTTACTTTTTTTATGAGTAGCATCTTCAGATTCTGAATCGGAAGAAAAAATTTGTTCTTTTTAATATGAGATTGAACTCTAATGTCTGAGGTATCCAGAATGAAAACTCCTTTCTTAATTTTCTTTTGTAATAATACATTTTTATATCTTTTAGTTAAATGTTTTTTCTTAGTTTTAGCTTTCTTAGGAGAAAAAGTATTCTCAATGACAGTGTCGGAAACTGTCTGGGATTTATTCCTGTAATCTTTAACAGTATTATCCACATCGTCTGTAAAAGACCCCTCAGAAAAGGAATCTGGCTCTTCAGCAAACATTTTAAATTTAAATAGTTCAAATGTTAAATGAATATGTATATGAGGTAAATGGCAATAAATGATACAGGGAGTGCAAAATTATTAGGCAAGTTGTATTTTTGAGGATTAATTTTATTATTGAACAACAACCATGTTCTCAATGAACCCAAAAAACTCATTAATATCAAAGCTGAATAATTTTGGAAGTAGTTTTTAGTTTGTTTTTAGTTATAGCTATTTTAGGGGGATATCTGTGTGTGCAGGTGACTATTACTGTGCATAATTATTAGGCAACTTAACAAAAAACAAATATATACCCATTTCAATTATTTATTTTTACCAGTGAAACCAATATAACATCTCAACATTCACAAATATACATTTCTGACATTCAAAAACAAAACAAAAACAAATCAGTGACCAATATAGCCACCTTTCTTTGCAAGGACACTCAAAAGCCTGTCATCCATGGATTCTGTCAGTGTTTTGATCTGTTCACCATCAACATTGCGTGCAGCAGCAACCACAGCCTCCCAGACACTGTTCAGAGAGGTGTACTGTTTTCCCTCCTTGTAAATCTCACATTTGATGATGGACCACAGGTTCTCAATGGGGTTCAGATCAGGTGAACAAGGAGGCCATGTCATTAGATTTTCTTCTTTTATACCCTTTCTTGCCAGCCACGCTGTGGAGTACTTGGACGCGTGTGATGGAGCATTGTCCTGCATGAAAATCATGTTTTTCTTGAAGGATTCAGACTTCTTCCTGTACCACTGCTTGAAGGAGGTGTCTTCCAGAAACTGGCAGTAGGACTGGGAGTTGAGCTTGACTCCATCCTCAACCCGAAAAGGCCCCACAAGCTCATCTTTGATGATACCAGCCCAAACCAGTACTCCACCTCCACCTTGCTGGCGTCTGAGTCGGACTGGAGCTCTCTGCCCTTTACCAATCCAGCCACGGGCCCATCCATCTGGCCCATCAAGACTCACTCTCATTTCATCAGTCCATAAAACCTTAGAAAAATCAGTCTTGAGAAATTTCTTGACCCAGTCTTGACGTTTCAGCTTGTGTGTCTTGTTCAGTGGTGGTCGTCTTTCAGCCTTTCTTACCTTAGCCATGTCTCTGAGTATTGCACACCTTGTGCTTTTGGGCACTCCAGTGATGTTGCAGCTCTGAAATATGGCCAAACTGGTGGCAAGTGCCATCTTGGCAGCTGTACGCTTGACTTTTCTCAGTTCATGGGCAGTTATTTTGTGCCTTGGTTTTTCCACACGCTTCTTGCGACCCTGTTGACTATTTTGAATGAAACGCTTGATTGTTCGATGATCACGCTTCAGAAGCTTTGCAATTTTAAGAGTGCTGCATTCCTCTGCAAGATATCTCACTATTTTTGACTTTTCTGAGCCTGTCAAGTCCTTCTTTTGACCCATTTTGCCAAAGGAAAGGAAGTTGCCTAATAATTATGCACACCTGATATAGGGTGTTGATGTCATTAGACCACACCCCTTCTCATTACAGAGATGCACATCACCTAATATGCTTAATTGGTACTAGGCTTTCGAGCCTATACAGCTTGGAGTAAGACAACATGCATAAAGAGGATGATGTGGTCAAAATACTCATTTGCCTAATAATTCTGCACTCCCTGTATAGTAGAAATTACTACTACCATGTAAATTTTTCCCCAAAATAATACCAGACTATTTAACAGGTTAAAAACACTAACGTTAAACAAATATAACAGTTGAATTTAACATTAAAGTAAATGTAGCAACAGTAACAAGTTTTTCCAGACAGAAAAAAATAAAATAGTAACAAAACCGCTCTGAGAAGAATCAGTGTGACAGGGAGAGAGGGCGGGAATGCAGAGATGTCACTGCTGAGTGTAAAATGGAGGCATCACCACAGGGGGCGTGGCCACACCGGTAAAGAGAAAATGGAGAACGGAGTACCATAGACAAGTAAGAAAAGAAGTTAAAGCACAAAGGGAATGAAAATATAGTAAAATGAAGCTCAAGGAAGCTTCAACAATAAGGAAACGAGTTGAGGAAGAGAAAAAACGGATAGTGAAAAAACGGACCAAAATATAAATTTTTTGCAATGAAAGTAATAACAGAAATTATATAAGCAACATCACAATCGGCTAGATTACGAGTTGTGCGTTAGGGTAAAAAAGCAGCGTTAAGAGGTCCTAACGCTGCTTTTTTATGCCCGATGGTATTACGAGTCTTGAAGGTTTAGGTGTACCGCACACTTCTTTGGCCTTACCACAAAATGACTTACGTAAACTTCGTAAAGTCTTTTTTCTATGGGACATCCATAGCGCTGATATTACGAGTCTGGCCTGGGAGACCAAAAAGTCAGCGGTACACCCTACCCCGTCAAGAGTCCTAACGTATTTAAAAGTCAGTAGTTAAGAGTTTTATGGTACAACGCTGTAACATAAAACTCATAACTAAAGTGCTAAAAAGTACACTAACACCCATAAACTACCTATTAACCCCTAAACCGAGGCCCTCCCGTATCGCAAATACTAAAATAAAAATTTTAACCAATAATCTGCCGCTCCGGACACCACCGCCACCTACATTATATGTATGAACCCCTAATCTGCTGCCCCAACATCACTAACACCTACATTATATTTATTAACCCCTAATCTGCCACCCCCAATGTCGCTGCCACCTACCTACACTTATTAATCTCTAATCTGCCGCCCCCAACATCACCGCCATTATAATAAACATATTAACCCCTAAACCGCCGCACTCCCACCTCACAAACATTAGTTAAATATTATTAACCCCTAATCTGCCGGCCCTAACATCGCCGCCACCTACCTACATTTATTAACCCCTAATCTGCCGCCCCCAACGTCACCGCCACTATATTAAAGTTAATAACCCCTAAACCTAAATCTAACCCTGAACCTAACACCCACTAACTTAAATATAATTTAAATAAATCTAAATAAATATTCCTATCATTAACTAAATTATTCCTATTTAAAACTAAATACTTACCTATAAAATAAACCCTAAGCTAGCTACAATATAACTAATAGTTACATTGTAGCTAGCTTAGGGTTTATTTTTATCTTACAGGCAATAGGTACAGGTACAATAGTTATTAAATAGTTATTAACTATTTAATAACTAACTAGCTAAAATAAATACAAAAGTACCTGTAAAATAAAACCTAACCTAAGTTACACTAACACCTAACACTACACTATAATTAAATAAATTAACTAAATTAAATACAATTAAATAAATTAAATTAGCTAAAACAAACACTAAATTACAGACAATAATAAACAAATTACAGAAATTTAAACTAATTACACCTAATCTAATAGCCCTATTAAAATAAAAAAGCGCCCCCAAAATAAAAAAACCCTAGCCTAAACTAAACTACCAATAGCCCTTAAAAGGGCCTTTTGCGGGGCATTGCCCCAAAGTAATCAGCTCTTTAACCTGTAAAAAAAAATACAAATAACCCCCCCAACAGTAAAACCCACCACCCACACAACCAACCCCCCAAATAAAATACTATCTAAAAAAACCTAAGCTCCCCATTGCCCTGAAAAGGGCATTTGGATGGGCATTGCCCTTAAAAGGGCAGTTAGCTCTTTCGCAAGCCCAAACCCCTAATGTAAAAAATAAACCCACCCAATACACCCTTAAAAAAACCTAACACTAACCTCCTGAAGATCGACTTACCGGGAGACGTCTTCATCCAAGCCGGGCGAAGTGGTCCTCCAGACGGGCAGAAGTCTTCATCCAAGCCGGGAAGAAGTGGTCCTCCAGACGGGCAGAAGTCTTCATCCAGATGGCATCTTCTATCTTCATCCATCTGGCGCGGAGTGGCTCCATATTTAAGACATCCGACGCGGAGCATCCTCTTCTTCCGACGACTAAAACAGAATGAAGGTACCTTTAAGTGATGTCATCCAAGATGGCATCCCTTAGATTCCGATTGTTTGATAGATATCTATCAGCCAATCGGAATTAAGGTAGAAAAAATCATTTTGGCTGATGCAAGCACCCAAAAGGATTGAGCTTGCATTCTATTGGCTGATTGAAACAGCCAATAGAATGCAAGCTCAATCCTATTGGCTTATTGGATCAGCCAATAGGATTGAACTTCAATCCTATTGGCTGATTGCATCAGCCAATAGGATTTTTTCTACCTTAATTCTGTTTTACTCGTCAGATGAAGAGGATACTCCGCGTCGGATGTCTTGAAGATGGACCCGCTCCATTCATGATTAATGTTGTCTTTTACTGTAAAATTATTCTGAAAATATTGCTTGTTAAACCCTTCCTGCACCTGAAAGGCTGCAGTGCCTCCATCTTACCTATGTATGGTGACCCTAAAGGGACAGTTTAGTCAAAAATAAAAATTCAGATAGGGCATGTCATTTTAAAGATCTTTCCAATTTACTTTTATCACCAATTTTGCTTTGTCCTCTTGGTATTCTTAGTTGAAAGCTAAACCTAGGAGGTTCATATGCTAATTTCTTAGACCTTGAAGGCCGCCTCTAAGCTGAATGCATTTTGACAGTTTTTCACCACTAGATGGTGTTAGTTCATGTGAGTCATATAGATAAAACTGTGCTCACACACGTGGAGTTACCTAGGAGTAAGCTTTAAAATGCAAGTCTGTCAAATGAACTGAAATAAGTGGGCAGTCTGTAGAGGCTTAGATATAAGATAATCACAGAGGTAAAAAGTGTATTAATATAACTGTGCTGGTTATGAAAAACTAGGGAATGGGTAATAATAAAGGGATTATCTATCTTTTAAAACAATAACAATTCTGGTGTAGACAGTCCCTTTAACCTGAGTTTGGTTCAATCAGAAGATAGCCAAGTCAGTGAAACATTACTTTGTGATAAGTAAAAAAAAAAAGAAGTTATGTGACCTTTTAAGAATCAAACAACATTAACATACTACAATAGGAATTTGATGAACCAAGGCGAACCTGCAAATATGTAATCATGAGACACTATCTAGTGCAATAAACCTATCCTTTCAATTTAATCCCAGATTATGTAATTTAGGAATAAAATCTAGCTACCTTTATAATGGCCTCACCTCACTATTTGGTAACCAAAATATTGATCTTGAAATTATATTATTAAGTTTTGCAGAAGCAGTGGTTTTCATCTGGCCATAGATTAGATAGTGAAGCGAACTGAACTGTAAAGTGTGAACCAGCTCCATGACTGTTGTTTTTTTTTATAGAGGAAGCCCCTCCATGCATGCAAAGTACAAACTTGTCCAGAAGAGTGCCTTTAGTGCTTGCACCTTCATTATGAGACTCATGGTCACAAAAGCTTGTTTACAGGTAGGCGTAGGCATTTTGAAAGGTGCTGTCATGAATGAGCGTCTATCCAGTGCGTTTTTTTAAATTAAAATATTTGACAATTGCTATTTCACTCTTGAGTTTTTCACCACAATAGATATGCTGTGAGGGCATGTGCACCAGTATTCAAGCTCAGCAGTGGTGTGTTTTGTGTCTGTGCAGACTTTAAAGGACATTCTAGCCAAGATTGGAATTCACATGGATTTATTTAAATTTTGAATAGAAGCATTCATGTAATATAAATGTATTACCAAAAATGATTCTAATAAAAGCTATAGCTGTTTCAAACGTGTATTTAAGTATGCACCGTGCACCAGCATTTTAAACACAGCACTTGCTTAGCAAGGTGCTTGTATCATCTGGTAATGACTCAATTTGTTAGTTGCTAACATGATACAAATCCCACTGGCTCTGAGCAACTACAGTATTTAAAATGCTGGTGCACTGAGAATATCTAGCTATGCTTGTAGAAAAAAGAAAGGGTGTGTGAGAGGGCCCTAGAAAAGCTTAAACACTGCGGAATATATACATTAGTATATAGGGTACTTTTCCTTTAAATATAAATTTAATTATAAATATAAATTCAGAATTGCTAAATATATAGTCACTTTACAATCTATTCATTATTATAGCCATATATATATATATATATATATATAAACATATTATTTAAAAACCAAGGCAACACACCATTGTGCTATCAACAAATTTGATTTATTACAAACAAATCCTTAAACAAGTGTAGATCACTGTGGTATAAAATGTTCTAAAAATACAGGGACATCTCCCTTTTAATACTCGGTCTTTGTTTAAAAAGATTTCTGTGTATATACACAATGATACATATGCAGTCTTTGTAAAACTCTCAATACCGCCTTATGATTTAAAAAGTGCTGTGTATAGTGAGTATACTTTTCTTCTGGTTAATGGTTCTTCCAGAGATCCATTCAATCGATTAGATGGTTTACCCAAAGCTGTAAAAAACGCTCACAGTACCGTTATATGCACAGTTCGTTCAGTGACTCACCACCGGGACTCAGAAGAGGCTCCCTTGACAGTTCACCATGGCAAATGTTGCCTTCCATTTCCTCTGTGTACTTTTCTTTGGCGTGTTACAGTCTACTTCTGTGCTGGTCACCTGACCTTCTTTAGGCAATTTGATCGGTCTTTGTAGTGTTTATGCTAATCCAGTTAGGTAAACTTTGTTTTCCAACAAGTACTTGTCATACAGCTTACAACTTGGGCTTGGACATCCCAAATAATTTGTCGACACGTTTTGCCCGCTAATCTAGGCTTTATCAAGAGTCTCCAATAGGTTTTTAAATAATATGTTTAGATATATCTATTTTTGGCTATAATATTGAATACATTGTAAAGTGATTATATATTTAGCTATTCCGAATTTATACTTATAATTAAATATATGTTTAAAGGAAAAGTACCCTATATACTTGTGTATAAATTCCCCAGTGTTTAAAGGGACACTGAACCCAAATTTGTTCATTTGTAATTCTGAAAGAGCATGCAATTTTAATCAACTTTCTAATTTACTCCTATTATCAATTTTTTTTCGTTCTCTTGCTATAATTTTTTTTAAAAAGAAGGCATCTAAGCTTTATTTTGGTTTCAGTACTCTGGACAGCACTTTTTTATTGGTGGATGAATTTATCCACCAATCCGCAAGGACAACCCAGGCATCTAAACTTACATTCTTGCATTTCAAATAAAGATACCAAGAGAATGAAGATAATTTGATAATAGGAGTAAATTCGAAATTTGATTGAAATTTCATGCTCAATCTGAATCACGAAATTACATTTTGGGGTACAGTGTCCCTTTAAGCTTTTCTAGCACCCTCTCACACACCATTTCTTTTTTCCACTAATTTTAGCAACCTTATGAGGCGGTTTCTTTAGAGAGAGGCTTCAACCCTAGCGCATCCACTTTTTCTGACTATTATCTAGCTATGCTTCACATGCAGAGAAAAAAGGTTAACACTAAATCAGTGATACCCTTTACTAGAAGCATTTTTACTAATACATGTATATTGCAAATATGTTTCTATTCAAATATGTAATTAATCTATTTGCATGTAAATTTTGACCAGAAGGTCCCTTTAAATTGTGTATTTCGTGCCACTGCTGAGAAGCTGTATTGTTTAAATACTGGTGCATGGGCCCTCACAGCATATTTGTGTATGCCACTGTTAAACAGTACCAACTTTTACTAGAAGCATTTTTGCTAATGAAAGTATTTTGGAAAACAATGCTTCTATTTAAAACTGAAATTCACCCATGCACATTTCAATTCTGCCCTTTCTATCCCTTTAAACTTTGGACTCTTCTGTATTATTATGGATGTGGCAATGCCTTATTTTAGCCCTGAATCAAAATACAGACTGTGATGAGAGCAGGATGTGATGTCACTAGCTTGTGGGCGGGGCCTAGGTCCGGTGTCTGTGTCGCAGTTAGTTTAGTACAATCAACCTGTCTGGATGTGTATTGCTATGCTCTGTAATAAAATAGAGTTGTACCATCATTGCTGTGTCCTGCATATGTCCTGCATCTCATGACATGGTGTCAGAAGTTCTGGACTGCGCTTCTGTTCCTGATCGATTGCAATGTCAAAGTTTACCCCACCTGAGCCTTTTGACTTTTCTCAGCCTGCAGCTTGGCCCACATGGCGTCAGCGGTTTCAGCGCTTCAGGATTGCATCCAAACTGAACAAGGAGAGTGGTGAAGTACAAGTTAATTCTCTTTTATACTCCATGGGGAAAGATGTAGAGCCAGTGTTCAATGCTTTTACTTTTCAAGAAGGGGAAGAAGTTAACTTTGATATAGTTATGGATAAACTCAGTGCCCACTTTGTGCCCAAAAGAAATGTGATTCATGAGAGAGCTTGTTTTCACAAACGTAATCAGCGTGTGGGAGAATCTGTGGAGTCATTTGTGCGCAGCCTGTATGAATTAGCTGAATTCTGTGAGTTTGGTGTTGCTAAAGAAGAGCAAATCAGAGACAGAATAGTTATTGGAATTGCAGATGCTGAAGTCTCCCTGAAGCTGCAGTTAGAGCCTGATTTAACGTTAGAAGGGGCTATTAGGATGGCCCGCCAGAGTGAACTGGTGAAAAAGCAAAGTGCTGATCTGAGGTCTGAGAGTATTGTGGATGAAGTGCAACAGTCTAGAAAAATTACTAGTGAAAGGCACAGTGTGAGCGGTAGATCAAAAGTACTGGAAAGGCCTAGAAGTGGATGGGCGCAACATGGCCGATGCACACGGTGCTACCGGGCGCATGATCAGAGTGCCATATGCCCGGCCAGAGATAAAAGATGCAGAAAATGTAACAGAATAGGCCATTTTGAAGTGGTGTGTAAAACTGAATACATTAAGGAGATGCAGGTGGACAGTGACCAGGAGGGTCAGGAAGTGTCTTTTGTGGGGTCTGTTGTGGAACGGACAAGCTCAGAGGAAGATTGGAAAGTTACTTTTACTGTAATGGGAGCCAATGTTGATTTTAAGATTGACACAGGAGCTGATATCACTGTAATGTCTTTTGCTGAATTTATGAAACTGCCTCGACAGCCCCAGCTGGCGAAGGTTACGACAAACGTCCATAGTCCTGGTGGCCGCATTGATTGTGTGGGGAAATTTCTCGCCAGCTGTGAGTACAAACAAAAAAAGTTCACCATGTGGGTGCATGTGATCCGAGGTCAGTGTGTTAACAGTTTATTGAGCAGAAAAGCAGCCTGTGATTTGGGCCTCGTGGCCAGAGTGAATGAGGTCTCTGAAGATATGTTTGGCGAGTTGGGCCTACTGAACTGCAAACCTGTCCGTATAGCACTTAAAAGTGATGCAGTCCCATACAGTATTTCTACTCCTCGTAGAATTCCGTTCCCGCTCATGCCTCAAGTGGAGAAAGAGCTCATGCGCATGAAGTCTATGGGGGTTATTGAAGAGGTTGTTGAAGCAACTGATTGGTGTGCCCCCATTGTTCCAGTTGCAAAGAAAAATGGGAAGGTGCGCATCTGTGTGGACCTGAAAAGGTTGAATGAGGCAGTGAAGAGGGAGAGATTTGTGCTGCCGACGTTGGAAGATATAGCCCCGAAGTTGGCTGGGGCGAAGTTCTTTTCCACATTAGACGCTTCTAGCGGCTTTTGGCAGATCCCCCTGGATCCAAAGTGCCGCAAACTGACTACCTTTATCACTCCGGTAGGTCGGTTCTGCTTCTGCAGACTTCCCTTTGGGATATCCTCCGCTCCTGAGATCTTTCAAAGGGAAATGAGTTCTCTCCTGAGTGGCCACGTGGGCACAGCAGTCGTCATGGACGACATTCTAGTGTATGGGTCTACAGTGGAGGAGCATGATCAGCGTTTGAGTTGTGTGCTGCAGGCTATCAAAGAGTCTGGGCTGAAGCTGAATAAAGAAAAATGTCATTTTAGGAAAACTGAATTATGCTACTTTGGGCATATCATCAACGGGGATGGCATCAAGCCGGACCCCGAGAAAATTCAGGCTATCAAACAGATGAAAAGCCCTTCTGATGTACATGAGCTGAGACAGATATTGGGCCTTGTAAATTACGTGGGCAAGTTTCTTCCAGATTTATCTACAGTTTTGCACCCTATCACAGAGTTGCTTAAGAAAGATGTTGCCTGGGTCTGGGGACCCTCACAAGAAAAAGCGTTCCTGCATGCTAAGTCCCTGCTGGGGTCTGCCCCAGTGCTGGGGTTCTACGACCCTTCAAAAAAGACTGTGGTTAGTGCTGATGCAAGCAGTTATGGGTTGGGGGCTGCACTCCTGCAGCTGAATGACAAAAAAACTACAGCCCATCGCCTACTGTTCCTGCACACTGACGGCTGCGGAGTCAAAATACGCTCAAATTGAGAAAGAGTGCCTGGCTGCAGTTTGGGCCTGTGAGCGCTTTCAGCGTTATCTAGTGGGTTTGGAGAAATTTAGTCTGGAAACTGACCACAAACCGCTAGTCCCTCTTATCAATTCTTATGACATCGACAAAACACCCTTGAGATGCCAGAGACTTTTAATGAGACTGCTCAGGTTCAATGTTCAGGCAGTGCATGTGCCGGGGAAGCAGCTGGTTGTGGCAGATACACTGTCCAGGCTCCCGCTGGCTGCTGCTGAAGAATCCTCCACAGAGTCGGATGTAAAAGTGTATGTTGATTCAGTTCTGGCCTCTAAGTCCATTTCCTCAAGGAAACTGGAAGAGATAAAGAAAGAGACATATTTGGACACAGATCTGCAAGAAGTTATAAGGTACATAAGAGATGGCTGGCTCGAGAGCCGGGCAGCCTGGACGTCTTTAAATGCTTACCAGCCAGAGAGGTCGCAGCTCACGGAGCTGGAGGGGTTGGTGCTGTTCCAAGACCGTATTGTAATTCCTGTCAGCATGAGGAAGGAGATGTTAAACAGGATTCACGATGGCCACTTAGGCATTACAAAGTGCAGAGAAAGAGCAGCTACAGCTGTGTGGTGGCCTGGGATCAGCTCCGACATTGCAAATCACGTGTCTAAATGTGCCTTTTGCCGGGAACGCCGGCCTACTCAGAGAAGGGAGCCCTTAATGTCTACTCCGCTGCCTGCGGGGCCGTGGCAGAAAATAGCTGCTGATTTGTGCGAACTGCACGGGAAAAAGTTTCTTGTTGTTATCGACTACTATTCCAGGTATTTGGAAATAGCACCCCTGAATGATATCACAAGTCAGGCCGTTATCATTCGCCTGAAGAGCTTGTTCGCCCGCTGGGGCATTCCAATGGAGCTGGTGAGTGATAATGGCATGCAGTTCGCTTCTACAGAGTTCAGTGCTTTCAGCAGGGAATATGATTTTGTACATTCCACGTCAAGTCCACATTATCCGCAGGCCAACGGAATGGCTGAAAGGGCAGTTCAAACAACAAAATTCATTCTAAAGCAATCTGAACCGTACCTAGCCCTCTTGTCATACAGGGCGACGCCCATTCAAGCCACCGGGTTTAGCCCGGCACAGCTGATGCTAGGACGCCAGATTCGCACCACTTTACCCTCAGTGGGTGTCTTCAAGCCGCCTGGCCCTGTTCCTCGGGACGAAGTCCTTAGGAGGGATGAAGAGGCCAAAAAGGGTTATCGTTTCTTCTACGACAGGAGACATTCTGTCAGGCCTTTACAGGAACTGAAAGCGGGCCAAAGTGTCAGAATTAAACTGGATGATGAGAAGAAATGGAAGACGCCTGCTACGGTAGTGGGCCGCTCTCCAGAACCAAGGTCTTACACAGTCCTTACAGAGGGAGGGACGGTTACACGCCGTAACCGAAGACATCTTCAGCCTGTACCTGAGAGTCTGGAACCGGATACCTCAGTACCACCGCCGGTGGGATCCCCTGTTCTAAGAGAGGTGCCTTCCCCTCAGCAAGATCATAGCGGGGATATATCTTTGCCTCCAGCAGACTCTTGTTCACCATCTTCTGTATCAGAGGACAGTTCATGCAAAGTTACATCAAGCGGAAGAGTGGTGAGGCTTCCGGCCCGATACAGGGACTGACTTTAGCTAGAACAGTGACCGGAAGTATGGGCAGAATAATCCCATGGTCACTGTGGACTAGGGTAGTCTACCCCGATGTCCAAGTCAGGATGTAATTTATTTGTTCATGTTTTCTAATCTATCTGTTTTTATAATGTTCTAAAACAAAATGTTGTTGTATACCCTGTTGGTGTACCTTGTTATTTAATATATGCGAATGTATGCTTTGCCTTTGAAAAAGGGGAAGATGTGATGAGAGCAGGATGTGATGTCACTAGCTTGTGGGCGGGGCCTAGGTCCGGTGTCTGTGTCGCAGTTAGTTTAGTACAATCAACCTGTCTGGATGTGTATTGCTATGCTCTGTAATAAAATAGAGTTGTACCATCATTGCTGTGTCCTGCATATGTCCTGCATCTCATGACACAGACTTAACAATGTTAAACTCTAAATATGGTACAGTGATTTTTCTATTTCCATTTGTAGATAACAAAGGGTTATGTCTTAAATGGCTATAATGCTTCTTTGGTATTTTATAAACATTGGATTATAGAACTTTTTATATCTGTGTTTACAATGCAATGTTTTTTTTTCTTCCAACAGTGATTCTTACCCATATATTACCTTTTCAGACATGTATGTACCATTTAATTTAGTTACTTCACAATTATGTGACTCTGGTGGCTTCATTGTGATACAAAGTACAGACTTCATATGTTTACTTGACTTCTTTATCCTAAGAAACAAAATTATAATTGTAATATATTAAAAGATTCCACTCATCCACTAAAATAAGCAAGTGCTTTCAATGGTTCTGAACCAAAACAATAGCTTAGATGCCTTCTTTTTCAAATAAAGAAAGCAAGAGAATGAAGAAAAATTGATAATAGGAGTAAATTAGAAAGTTGCTTAAAATTACATGCTCTATCTGAATCACGAAAGAAAATGTTTAGGTTCCGTATCCCTTTAAAGAGAGTTAACAGTGTAAAAATGACATGTTCTAAATTCTAAGACCCTGCAAGTCTATGTGTTTTACCCCCACAAATGGGTTAAACACATAGTAAAAGTAGCATAGAATTGCTGGTCCCAAACAGACACAAACAGTGAGACAATCAACTGCGGCAGTCACACTTGCAGCACTCATAGTGCTAAACAAATTAGAGCATGTCATGTTTGCACTATAAAGTCCCTTTCAATCTAGAAGAAAAGGAGATATGGAGCGCAGAGAAGAGAAACAATCTAAGTGCAAATTTTCCAAATAAAATAATGAAATGTATTATAGATAAAAAGAAATGCACTCACAAACCAGACCTCAAACAATGTGAGGTATGTGTTAAACGTGTATTACAGCTGACCACTCGCTGGACCCTACTTCACGTTTTCCTCGATCTCCTTTGTCTGTACACATGGCTTGAAAACACCAGCAGGCGAACAGTGGGGCGTCCATGTGTAACCTGGTCCCTTAGAGTGAGTCCTTACTCCAGATAGCGATCCCCAGTTGCTGGCAAAGGTTCACCACTGGTCAGGACAACGTCGCTGTACGTATGTTGGCGCGGCCTTACGCGTTTTGCAGGGCTCCTCCCTACTTCGTCATAGCCTCTATAGGAAGAATAAATTGATGGTTCACAGATTCGAAAAGTTTTTGGCAAATAAATTAACACTGCTCTAGAACTTCCAAACTCATTATATACTGTTTTTTGTTTTTTTTTAAAAAAGGACAGAAATTAGATATGGAATGATTATAACACCTTGCATAAAGTGTTAATTTTGACAGCAAATTTTGGTTTAGTTTTAGTCATAGTCTTTTGACTAAAATGTCATTTTGACAGTGCGATCAGTTCTGCAAGACCGCGCTGAATGCGGAGAGCAATACGCTCTCCGTATTGAGCATTGCACCAGCAGCTCACAAGAGCTGCTGGTCCAACGCCACCCCCTGCAACTCGAGGCCAATCGCCCGCCAGCAGGGGGTGTCAATCAACCCAATTGAATTTGATCGGGTTGAATTCTGGCGATTCCTGTCCGCCTCATCAGAGCAGGCGGACAGGGTTATGGAGCAGCGGTCTTTAGACCTGCAGGCTCGCCAGAAACACCATACGGAGCTTGATAGATAGGCCCCATTCTCTTTTGACTAAAATGTCATTTTGATTTAGTTTTAGTCATAGTCTTTTGACTAAAATGCCATTTTAGTTTTAGTCTTATTTTCTTTGATTTTATGCTCATTTTAGTCTAGTTTTAGTCAACGAAATTAACACTGGTTGTAGCTTTTGTATCTGATAGTTTTATAAAGTCCCTTTAAGTATGTTGAAATGTATTTAACCCTGAAATATTTTACATTGTGGTCTAGTTTCAATAAAAAAAAGT
Source organism: Bombina bombina (assembly GCF_027579735.1). Taxonomy (NCBI): domain Eukaryota; kingdom Metazoa; phylum Chordata; class Amphibia; order Anura; family Bombinatoridae; genus Bombina; species Bombina bombina. The sequence continues at coordinate 297,087,109 of NC_069499.1, read as the reverse complement.
TTGTGAAACTAACATCTCACAGAATAAAACTCACTGCAACATCGCAATAGAAAGATTGTACAATACAAAGAGATTTGTATCCGCCTCTAACACATCTGCGAGCTGCAAGTGGCTTCCCAATATAAACACTAGAGCCGCGTCTATCTTGTAGCTGTTCACCTCTCGGTTACTGTGAGGGATATTGTCATCACTAAAACACCTTAAAAAAATTACAGAACAGACTAATTAAAGGACCAGTAAACGCAGGTGATTTGCATAATCAACAAATGCAAGATAACAAGACAATGCAAAAGCATTTACTTTGAATTTCAAATGAGCAGTAGATTTTTTTCTAACAAATTTCAAAGTTATGTCTATTTCCACTCCCCCTGTGCCATGTGATAGCAATCAGCCAATCACAAATGCATATACGTATAGTCTGTGAGTTCTTGCACATGCTCAGTAGGAGCTGGTGACTCAAAAAAGTGTAAATATAAAAGAATGTGTACATTTTTTGTATTCAAAGTAAATTGGAAAGTTGTTTAAAATTACATGCTGTAGGACATGCCCTAGGAGTTTCCGGTGGAGGTGGAGCTACACAGGTGTGGCTGCACAGGTGTGCTACGCAGGTGTGGCTCAGATTGCAGCTCCAGGCCCACAGAATTTGGCGGTGGAACCCCGCGCCTTGCTCCTGGCTAGTGAGCTACTATTCTTAGGCCTGCTAAAAAGAATTACTCCGGAACCCCTCACAGTGGCTTGTCATTCCACTGGCATTTGTCCCCATCTATCTGGACTTTTTATATAGGCAATACCTGCCTGTCTCTTCAACTTAACTTGGACTTTTTTGTTCTACCCTCCAGCTCCGCATTGAGACTTGGGTCTCCATTTACCTGCCCTATGGAACCTTTCTTTGTATAAGGTAAAAAAGCTCCCTTCCCCCCTCTATCCTCCAGCGGACTCTGTTTGACGAATTTGGACCCCCTGTGCCTCTTTTTGAGTAGACCTGCTGCTGACCGGTGGCCTCACCTGCTGGGTTGCTGGCCGGCCTCTCTGCTTCTTCTCTCCCTCCCCCACCGGTGCTGCGTGGGAGGGGGGTGACTCTCGCCTTGGAGCGGACTGTTGGTGGGGAGGCTGTTCCTTTCTGGCTCGCGGCGGCGCCCAGTGAGACGCCGGTCTCTCTCCTCCCACCGACGCTGCGTGAGGAGAGCCGGCTGCGGAGGCCGCACTTCACAGAGGTACTGGAAGATAGAGGTAATGATCTCCTCTGCGCCGAGGGATACAACACAGAGGTGAGCAGCAGAACCAATGATCAAAGGGGTGAGTCTCATTCATAGTTTACTAACTTTGACATTAACAACGACATCGTTACACGAGAACTTTTTAAGAGGGGGGAATTGAAGGAAAATGGAGGGGGCCATCAGGGCTTAAAAATCTGAAACATCCTACTAAGGAAGGCACTTGAATACGAGAGTTAAGAAGATCGTGGGACACATTGTAAACTATTGCAGGGACTACCAGCAAAACTAACCTGGCATAAAAATCCCAGACCGCTTACAGTGATTTAAAGTCCAGCTATAAAAGGGAGGTCACAACATCAACTAAGAGATTTCCTTTTACTACACTTGATAAAAACAGTGATAGAAGGCCATGGGATTACAAGCATACAATGATACACTAACCTACGTGTACTAATGGTCTAAAAACATATTGAAGCTACACTGAAAATAATACTAACTATTTCACATGAAATTTTCACTTGTTTTGGACTATTGGTTGATTTTTTTTTTCTTTTCTTTATCTGAAAGTTATAACCAATGATTGCTGCTCTTATCTATGCTTTACTCTTCTGAATGAGGATTGGTTATATCATAGGTTTCTAGGCTATTTAAATTGCATATACTAAAAGGTTAAAAGCAAATCTGTTTTATATATAGCTTACTGAATCATATAAATATTCTCTGAAAGAACACTGCTTGTTTAGATATAACTGAAATAAGTTTTGAATCATCTAGGCTAAACCACAGGAAATTATATCTAGTTTGGTATTTTCTCTATTTTTTCTAGAGTGGCTAAGTGATGATAAGACTAGGCTTATAAAAAAAGTGTTACCTGTGTAGATTAACTGATATATATTTTTTCTAAGATCGCCCTAAAACTCTTTAAACACCCCCTTGTAAATTATCTTATTTGCAGGATTAATTGAATTAAGGAGGTGAATTGCCTCATTTCACTGCTCTCTAAATACTGCCTGAGTTAGCAGCCTATACTAAAATTTTTCTGGCCCAGGCTTGATGCTCTTTTTGCTAGTTCAGGTATTGGGGTATCTCATTCCTTTTTAACGAGCTCAGCGATTGGTATAGGAAAATCCTCACACACAGGCAAATAAAAAAGTGGTATTCTACCTAGGTGCATAACATTCTGAAAAACCTTCTGCCAAAGCTCTGGGTCATCCTTTTTTTTTAATTTGAATTTAAATCAGATTAATGCTTACTTATTAAAGCACATTACTCTGGTAATTTTCACTTACCTGAGTTTAGTCGTATACTAAAATAAACACTTTTTTTTCATAAAGCCCAAGCGTAAAGCAAACACTTAGAGGCCTTAAATTAAAATTAATTTTTCCTGCTCTCCCCACATGGCTATATACTAGATTTCTAAGAGGACTGATTATATTATAGGTTTCTAGGCTACTTATATTGCAGATACTAAAAGGTTAAAAGTAAATTTTTTACAGCTTACTGATTTATATAAATACTCTCTGAAAGAACACTGGTTGTTTAGATAAAACTGAAATAAGTTTTTAACTACCTAATTTAAACCACAGGAAATTATATTCAGTTTGGTATTTTTTCTATATTTCCATAGTGGCTAAATGATAAGACTAGGATTATGGGATAAGGTGTGTTACCTGTGTAGATTAGCTGATATATATTTTTTCTAAGGTTGTCCTAAAACTTCCAAACACCCCCTTGTAAGTTATCTTATCTGCAGGATTAATTGAATTAAGGGGGTGAGCTGCTCTTTAAATACTGCCTGAGATAGCAGCCCATATTAAAATTTTCTTTGGACCAGGCTTGATACCCCCTTTGCTAACTCAGCTACCTGGGTGTCCCACTTCTCTTAATGAGCTTAGTGACTGGTATAGGAAAATCTTCACATGCTGGCAAACAAAAATTGACATTCTACTTAGGTGTATAATCTCCTGAAAAACCTTCTGCCAAAGTTTTGGGTCACCCCCTTTTTTTTTTTTTTTAATTTGAATTTAAATTAGATTAATGCTCACTTATTAAAGCACATTACCCTGGTAATTCTCACTTACTTGAGTTTAGCTGTACACTAAAATAAACACTCTTCTTCATAAAGCCCAAGTGTAAAGCAAACACTTAGAGGCCTTAAATTAAAATTACATTTTCTTGCTCTTTCCACACGGCTATATACTAGATTTCTTAAATTATTACTTTTACTCTTGACTCACCCTTTTCTCACCACTCTACCACACCTGGTACATGGATAAATTTCTTGGCATCTCGGCCAAAACACCTTCCCCAACTATGGCAGTAAGACATAGGGACAGAAAGCCTAAGGGCACGCAAGATCCAGTTGTCGATGCCCAATCTACCATGATAAACATAGCTACACCTGAAGCATTGAACATTCAGACTTTGGTTGTCAGTATCTCAGAGGCCCTCTCCCCCAAGTTTGATGCTTTAAAAGCAGAAATTAAACAAGATATAACGGCTTTAACACAAGAAATTAGACAATTTTCAGTAAGGTTACAGGAGGCTGAGCAGAGAGTGTCTGATTTGGAGGACCTCACTACCTCGTATGGCTCTAAATTCGAAAACATGAGTACAAGTATTCAAAAAACCTTATCTAGGCTGGAAGACCTAGAAAATCGTAGTAGAAGGAACAACATTAGAATAATAGGTCTCCCAGAAGAAAGCCAGTATGAGGACTTGGTCCTCTTTATCTCGGACACTCTCACTAAAGCTCTCAAATTTCCGGCGACACACCGTCAAGTCCTGGTAGAGAGGGCACACAGGCTTGGTCCACCCCGTACATCTAATAATAATTCTATCAGACCTAGACCTATAATTGCCAAACTACTTAACTATCAAGACAAACTTAAATTTTTACAACAATTCCGTAAAACTCAGCCACTTATTATTGATGGTGCTAAAATTTTAATTTTTCAGGATTTCTCGGCTGAGACAGCCTTAAAAAGGAAAGATCTGGCACCAATGTGCACTAAATTTATTAAACATGGCCTGGATGCCACCATCATTTTTCCTGCTAAACTTAAAGTAACAGTGAAGGATGTTACATATTTTTTTGCGGAGGCTGCCGCAGCAGAGAAATTCTTTACAACTTTGGACTTACCAGTACCAAAGGGGTTAGCTCTGGCAGAGTAGGCCTAATCATGGGTACAATTCCTTTATTTAGAGATAGATGGGGCACTTAGGGAAATTGCCTGAGCTCCCCCCCTCCCCCTTTTGGGGGTCTCACTGTGGTCCCCCCTTCTTTTCTTTTTTTTCTTCTTCCCCCTTTTTTTTTTTCCTCTCCTCTCTCTCTTCTTCTCCTTCCTTGCTGCTTCACCTCAGAGTAGGTGTATCATGGAACGTGGGAGGGATTTCTACCCCTATTAAGCGAAAAGCTATACTGACACAATTAATGAAGTCCCAGACGGACATAGGGTTAATCCAAGAAACACATCTTAACTCAGAGGAATCCTCTAAACTCAAAACCTCATGGGTTAAAGAAGTGTTCTTTTCACCAAGTATTGGTAAAAAAGGGGAGTAGCTATCTTAATAGGGAAAAAAGCCCAAATCGAGGTTGTGCACTGCGAGCCCGATCCGAAGGGAAGATTCGTTCTGTTAAAAATAAAACTCGCCCATGATACCTTTACACTATGTAATATATATGGCCCTAATACTCTTGACATAGAATTTTGGAATAAAATACAATCTAAATTATTACTGTATAGTCAGGGACACCTTATTATTGGTGGGGATTTTAATATGGCGCCGCAATGTCCATTAGACAGGCTTCGAGAAACCACGAAACAGAAAAAACAGAAAAAGGATAATTTAGAATTTAAAATGATCAAGAAAATAAAACAAAATTTAGCACTACGGGATATATGGCGTATTCAAAACCCTGATGTACAGGAATTTACATGTCTTTCAAAAGCACATAAAACCCTCTCACGAATAGACTTATTCCTTATAGATGAGTGTATAGGGCCTACAACCGTGCAAGCAAGAATCCTTCCCATGACAATATCAGATCATGCCCCCATTTCTTTGCATATTCAGTTGAAACGGCCGCAAATTAAATCTTTGCGATTTTTTTTCCCACATTACTTAGTAACGGATATGAAATTTAAAACTCATCTCAGGTTAAAATTTGAGGAATTTATACAGTTCAACCATGAATATATTGAACGCCCAGAACTACTCTGGGATACCGCCAAGGCGGTTCTCAGAGGAGAAATATTAACCTATAATATTGCTCTAACTAAAAAATTAAAGACAAGAGAAAAAGAAATAAATAAAGCACTATCTAACTCATATAATAAGTTCTTACTGCATAAAAATGCCTCAAACTGGGCTAAGTATGTGCGAGCCAAAGAAACTAGGGACACATTTATCTTAACTCAACAAGTGCAGAAAGAACTAAAAACTCAGGCTAAATTCTACAGATTTGGGAACAAATCTGGAAAGATGTTGTCTAGATTGGTTAATAATGAAAAAAAATATCCGTATATTGAAGAACTCTTAGATAAGGGAAAGCGAATTTTAGATCCTGATAAGATTGCAACTATATTAGTGAAATATTATCAAAATGTATATTCTGGGGAACTTCCGGGCGGCGGCCATGACAGGTCTCAAGATTGTTTGCTGCACCACACCTCAGAGCTAATTTGATCATAAATCTATTTCTACTGTTCCAGCGAGCTATACCTATTACTGACTTATGTACCGCAGAGAAAGCCCTTTCGAATGATCTACATATTTTTTTGACCAGGTGTCAGTTCCAGTCTACCGGAGAATTTCTGCAGGTTGCGGCCTACCACCTAAAACCCCCCGGCTGAAAGCCCTCGCGGCCCAGTCGTTATAGTGCAGTGCCTTCCGCAAATCACTGCAAAATTTCCTACTATCTAATATAGCAAGCTGACTATCCCCTGGGGTAAATAAAACTACTATGGAGCCCATTTACCTCCTAAACGAAATAAGATGTTTGCTCCTACGCTATCAGGAGGAATTCTCTGAGACACTCTGCAAACTTTCATATACTCCCCCAGAAGTTACCACTTTGACCGCATCTTTAGCGGTGCCGACAAGCATACCAGATGATCGGAGCACAATGTATACATCGGTCGGTGAATTGTTATTGCCTCAGAGTGCCGCGCCTGTGAGGTTGGTGTTTTTACCAGCTAGAGTGGATGAGCCGGATGTAAAAAGCACTACAGAGCCAAGTGGATCCCTCAAGCCGCATATGTGTTGCCATACTGGAGCTATTGAATGCATGGCTGTTGAATTTGTGGCACCTGTCTCACATACAATACCTGCAGAGGTTCAATTATGCCGAGCTGAGGGCCAGAAGAACATTCTGAAAAGGGTGATAAATTTCGATCCAGTTCCAATCACTCAAAACGGAGGAAGCGATCCGGTATTAAACTTGCGGTTTCAGCCACCTTTGACACCACTCTCTGATATCGGCCTGACTGGGCTGATCCCCTCAAGACCACGATGCCTGGTAGTGCCTGATAGTCGAAGGTGGCAGATCAAGAGACGCTTGCCTCATTTGGCGCTGCTTCTGCTGGCCATGCTATATTTGCAGGGGTCGATATTTCACACGCAGCAGCGGCCGAGGAGCTGTGCAGTTATCATGGCTAGCACCCGGATCATGAAGACCGGTGTAGGTTGAAGAGTCTTATCTACCGCAAGTACAAATCTGCAGAGGGTACGTTATGGATAACCAACTGACCGCTATTAATGGCCACCATTGCCCACTGCCTGCCTAAATATTATTAGACTGCCAAGTTTGTGGACATATCCCTTAAACACAATTCCCCTTCACTATAACTGTTTACAAACTGTACCTATAGCCTAATGAGAACAGTAGAACTTGAAATATAGGGGATCTCCATGTTACCCTCTAAACATTTGTATGTTAGATGCTTACACTGTTTATACAATTCTCAATAGGTCTGTTATACTCTATATTTTTTCTCTACGCCTCACTATTGAGTTTTGCCAATTGTAAGAATGATCCTATCACTCTATCATACAGGGGTTATAACAGTGCTTTGAATTTGTGTACTATTTTACTCTGCAGCCCTTCCTTGTGGCCCTAGACCAGTATCCTTAAAAAACTGTACCCATGGTTCTTATAGTTTTAATAGCTGTTTTGTGGAACTGCATAGCTATTAGTGATTTCCTACAACATAAAAATATTTGTTCTTTCACCATCACTTTTCTTCCTATATGAAGGTACCTATTTTGAAGAATGTCATTGTTCAATCACTTAGATATCTCATTAAGAGGCAGCTCAAGATTCCATATGTACTTCACTATATGAGTATAGGTGGTAATATAATCGATATGCTTTACATTGCAATAACTACACTGATCTATTGGTATAACATCTCCCCCTCTAGTACAGAGTCAACATTGATTTTACTTGGTGCTATGAGATGGTGGCTAGTATACTGACATAATACAGTCAGTAGCTTTGGTGTATCTGAAATACTATCACTAGGCTTGCTTATGTTAGATTTACATATTGTCTCCTAGAAGACCTATACGTAGCATCCCAGCTCCAGCATATAGTATTACTAATATTCACATTTTGCTTCATGTTTGCCATGGACAGGGATCCTTGGGCCTATTTCTTAGTCTCTAAGAGGTGCTGCCTGCGGCCGGGGCGGTGCGATCTAACACTTACCACCATCTGAGGACCCTTTTTTTTATAAGCAACTGTGTAGTTGTGGGGCTGGGGAGCTCTCTGTCTAATCTACACTGTAAATCTTTTGGGCAAGGATTCAACTTACTGCAACCCACCAAATTTAAGTAACTTAACATATAAGGCCTCCATAGTTTATAGACCCAGCACTTAATGACTACTACCAAAGCATTTCATAGAAAGTTGAACCCACCATACTCCATAATTAAGCTATAGTCATATATTACCGAGTTTATCGCACCCCTCTAGTCTTACTGTCTTTAATTCCCAGCTTTAAATATGAGGTGCTTGCATAACATTAATAGAGCCTCTAGTTGACTCTCAAATGGCTGTCAGAAGGTCTGGGACTGCTCCGACACTAAGGTAAGACACACCCTCTTGCAACTTATACTATATATTTGGATTCCCTTATATTCCACATATCCTAGGCTCCATGTCATTTCCCTTAGCACTTAGGGGTTTTTGAAATAGTTCTTGTTACACTAGTAAGATGTCTATCTCATAGTTATTGCTAATGCTTATATCCAAATAGGGGATAGTCGGATATAGCTCAAATAAATAAATATATTATTGTCATGTTGCTTCATACATACTATTTAAAGTGTGCATAACTTACGTTAACTATTAAAAAAGAGGTTTGTTTGGGGGCCCAAGAGTGGTCTCCCTTGTTTCATGCTAACCTTCTCTAACTGGCTTATACTACTTATGTGTGAGGTCCAAGAGTGGCTTCCTGAGCTTAATAGAAGGTTTACACTTAATGCGGCAAATCACCATTTTACATTAGAGTGGTTTACCAATGCCTATTTTTTCTGTTTTTTGAATTACCTGTATACACTCGATATTGTATAGTACTTGAAATTCTTTGTATTTACTAACTGAGTATGTTGTACTTGCTTTTTATCTTGTGATTTGTCTGTTGAAACCTCAATAAAAATACAAATATAAAAAAATAATAAAAAAAAATGTATATTCTGATAAGGGCTATGACCAAGATAAATTTGCAGAGTTTTGGAATAAGATTGTTAGCCCATCATTAACTGATGAATGCATCATCGGCCTTAATGCTCCTATATCGGTCCAAGAAGTAAAGTTGGCAATCTCTAAATCACCGATTAATAAGGTGGCTGGTCCGGATGGACTACCTAGCGAATTTTACAAAATACTAGTTGAAGAAAGTGCCCCATATTTAACAAACTTATATAACGAATATTATATTAAAGGCAAACCAGTCTCAGCCTCATTTTCCTTCTCCCACACAACCTTAATCCTTAAAGCAGGAAAAGATCCTAGGCTTAAAGAATCATATAGACCAATAGCCCTACTTAATTCAGACTACAAGATCTTAATGTCTATCTTAGCATCTAGACTACAGTTAATTCTGCTCAAAGTGATTCATCCGGATCAAGCCGGCTTTATGAATGGACGAAACTCCTCGGCCAAAATTAGGGAGGTATTGGTTACTTTGGAATACTACGAAAAGATCTTGGCGGGTAGAGAGGAAGACCCTGGGGCATCAGATACCGCTATTCTGTCCATTGACGCAGAAAAAGCATTTGACTCTGTTACATTTAAACATCTTAACACATCTTTGTTGAAATTTGGAATTAAGGGCAAATTCCCCCAATTCGTAGAGAGTCTTTACAAAAGATCAGCTACAAGCTTGATAACTAACGGTATGATATCTCCATCAATAACTCTTGAAAGAGGAACGCGCCAGGGCTGCCCTCTCTCCCCGCTTTTGTTTAACATTGCCATTGAACCCTTGGCTATTATGATAAGGCAAAGTTTAGAGGGAATAAAGATCCTAAATCATGAGATGAAAATAGGTTTGTATGCAGATGATGTCTTGTTGTATTTATCAAATACCAAGGTTAATATTCCAAAACTGATGCAGATAATTGACCAATTCGGTACCTTCTCAGGCTATAAAATAAATGCATCTAAATCAGAAATCCTCTGGATCCGCAGGAGTAAGGATTCATGTTTGGAGAATCCATTTAAAAGAGTAATAGAATCATTTAAATACCTAGGAATAATTATTCCTGTGAACTCAGATTTGGTATATGAGCTTAACATTCCCCCAATTATTAACCAATTTAAGGAAAAACTTAGAACTTGGCAAAGTCTGCCACTTTCAATCTCAGGAAGGATAGCATTGGTCAAAATGATCCTCCTCCCGAAATTACTATATATACTGCAGAATATCCCAGTAATCCTTTTTGAAAGAGATATACGCATGATCAATGGCCTAATCAGACAATTTTTCTGGCAAGGGAAAAGAGCATGAATATCTCTTAATAAACTTACCCTTCCACGTGATTATGGGGGCTTAGCACTCCCAGACATTAGAGAATACAATCTTAGTTTTTTAGCGCGAATAGTGGGGGGTTGGATTCTGTCTAAAGATTACATTCTAAATAACCAACTGGAAGCTAATATATGTGATCCATACCATCCTTTATCCCTTATACATTCACCCCCTAAGGAGCTGCCCCTAGAAATTAAAAAATTAAAAGTTATCTATAATCCTATCAGGGCATGGTGGAAAATTGCAAAAATTCTTTCAATTAACTTTAAGGCTTCGCACTACCTTCCCCTGATAGGGAATCCAAAATTCCAACCTGGATTACATTCTGAGGTTTTTAATAGATGGCATATGAAAGGGCTAAATAGAATGATCTTGCTGATAGATGCTGATAGGAAAATTATTAAAACATTTGAAGCACTGAAAAGAGAATTTACTCTGCCTAACAAAGACTTCTTTGCCTACTTACAGGTAAGGCATTTCCTGGCTGAAATAGTCAGAGAAGAGGGCTGGGGTTGGAAACTAGGCAAGGTGGAAAACTGGCTTACACTTATGAAGGCTGATTACATGTCTATCTCTGTGGCCTATCAATTATTGGTTGGCAGTAGGGGCAACTGTAACCTGTCAAGAATTGCTGAAACATGGACACTATTTCTACCACAGAATAGGGTCGACTCAAAAATCCTGCAACATTCTATAGGAAAAGTGGCTAAAATAACTTTGTCTGCCACATGGCGCGAAGCACATATTAAACTGCTCCACAGGGCATACTTCACTCCGGAGATGGGCTTTAAGGTGCACAACCTGGGTTTTAACAAATGCCCGAAATGTTCTCTCCCAGCTTATTAGAACAAAAAGACACAGACATTAACAACGAAGAGGACATTAGGAAATTCTTTAACCCCTTAATGACCGAGGACGTGCAGGGTACGTCCTCAAAAAAAAGGCAGTTAACGCCTGAGGACGTACCCTGCACGTCCTCGGTGTGGAAAGCAGCTGGAAGCGATCCTGATCGCTTCCAGCTGCTTTCCGGTTATTGCAGTGATGCCTCGATATGGAGGCATCCTGCAATAACCTTAACAGGCCATCCGATGCAGAGAGAGCCACTCTGTGGCCCTCTCTGCACCGGACATCGATGGCCGGTATCGTTGGTGGGTGGGAGCCGACTTGGGAGGCGGGTGGGCGGCCATCGGTGAGCTGTTTAAGGAGGAGGGGGGCGGGATCGGGGGCGGAGCCGACGGGGGCGCGCGCGGGCACAGGGGGGCGGCGGGCGGGCGCGTGCACGGGCGGGAGCGGGTGGGAACCGCTATACTACAGAAAAGTTCAAAAATACATATGTGGGGCAAAAGGCCACTAATAGATAAATCAAATAATAAAGTGATTTTGGAGGGTTGGAGGGTTGGTCTTGGGTGGGGGGAGAAGCTACACTACAGAAAAAGGGATTTTTTTCTAAAAAAAACACAACACTTTTTTCTTAACTGGGTATGGCAGACAGCTGCCAGTACCCAAGATGGCGCCCATTAAGGCAGAGGGGGAGGGTTAGACAGCTGTTTGGTGGGGATCAGTGAGGTTGGGGGCTAAGGGGGAATCCTACACAGCAGCATATGTAAATATGCTAAAAAAAACACACTAAAAAGCCCAAATATACCTTTTATTTTAGTACTGGCAGAGTTTCTGCCAGTACTTAAGATGGCGGGGACAATTGTGGGGTGGGGGAGGGAAGAGAGCTGTTTGGGAGGGATCAGGGGGTCTGATGTTTAAGGTGGGAGGCTGAGCTCTACACTAAAGCTAAAATTAACCCTGCAAGCTCTCTACAAGCTACCTAATTAACCCTTTCACTGCTGGGCATAATTCACGTGTTGTGCGCAGTAGCATTTTGCGGCCTTCTAATTACCAAAAAGCAACACCAAAGCCATATATGTCTGCTATTTCTGAACAAAGGGGATCCCAGAGAAGCATTTACAACCATTTATGCCATAATTGCACAAGCTGTTTGTAAATAATTTCAGTGAGAAACCTAAAGTTTGTGAAAAAGGGAACTTTTTTTTTATTTGATCGCATTTGGCGGTGAAATGGTGGCATGAAATATACCAAAATGGGCCTAGATCAATACTTTGGGTTGTCTACTACACTACACTAAAGCTAAAATTAACCCTACAAGCTCCATACAAGCTCCCTAATTAACCCCTGCACTGCTGGGCATAATACACGTGTGGTGCGCAGCGGCATTTTGCAGCCTTCTAATTACCAAAAAGCAACGCCAAAGCCATATATGTCTGCTATTTCTGAACAAAGGGGATCCCAGAGAAGATTTTTCAACCATTTATGCCATAATTGCACAAGCTGTTTGTAAATAATTTCAGTGAGAAACCAAAAGTTTGTGAAAATATTTGTGAAAAAGTGAACGATTTTTTGTATTTGATCGCATTTGGCGGTGAAATGGTGGCATGAAATATACCAAAATGGGCCTAGATCAATACTTTGGGATGTCTACTAAAACAATTATATATATGTGAAGGGATATTCAGGGATTCCTGAAAGATATCAGTGTACCAATGTAACTAGCGCTAATTTTGAAAAAAAATGGTTTGGAAATAGCAAAGTGCTACTCATATTTATGGCCCTATAACTTGCAAAAAAAGCAAAGAACAAGTAAACATTGGGTATTTCTAAACTCTGGACAAAATCTAGAAACGTTTTAGCATGGGTGTTTTTTGGTGGTTGTAGATGTGCAACAGATTTTGGGGGTCAAAGTTAGAAAAAGTGTGTTTTTTTCCATTTTTTCCTCATATTTTATATTTTTTTTATAGTAAATTATAAGATATGATGAAAATAATGGTATCTTTAGAAAGTCCATTTAATGACGAGAAAAACGGTATATAATATGTGTGGGTACAGTAAATGAGTAAGAGGAAAATTACAGCTAAACACAAACACCGCAGAAATGTAAAAATAGCCTTGGTCCCAAACGGACAGAAAATGGAAAAGTGCTGTGGTCATTAAGGGGTTAATAAATGGGCAATATATATTAAATCACTACCCGAAAATGATAGAGATTATATAATCTTTCCTTTCCAAAATTCAGAAATGATCCTGTTAGGTATTTGGTAGAGGCAGCAGCAGGGAAGGGGATTTTATCCCTTTTTTTTTTTTTTTTTTTTCTTTTTCTTCTTCTTTTTTAAGATTTTGGTTGATTATTTTATTTTTATTTTTACTTTTTTTTCGATTAAAAATAGAAAATCCCAACGCAGGGCGACTTAAGGGAATAAGATTTTGTTTTCAGTTTTAGACTTGAAAGAAGATAATACTTGCTTTTTTACAGGTAGGAGAAACTGTGGGTTAAATATTATTTTACATAGCTTGCTTCTGTTTTCTTCTGCTGAAATTATTTGAACTTCAAGATGAGGACAAGTGTTTTTTGTTTTTCATCTCCTTAAATATTACCATGAACTGAATTTGTATTACTGCATAATGTCACCCTCTGTTGGTTAATAAAAAAGAATATAAAAAAAAATAAAAAATTACATGCTGTATCTGAATCATGAAAATGTAATTTGACCTGAGTGTCCTTTTAAAACAGGAAAAAAGACCCTTGATAAACAAGAGTATGAGACAAATGAGAATTTAAAAAAGTAAAAGAAAAAACAATCAGCTTTAGCTTTGAAATAGTGATGCAAAACTCCAAGACCACATACTTCACAAGTGCAATAGAGTCTTTATGAATATCGCCTGCTTTGATTTAGTTAAGGTGGAAATAAATTGTAGCCACGCCTATGGTCAGCCCCTTGATCGTGGCTGTGAGTTCTGAGACACTTCTAGTGAGAATACTTTTCAATAACAAGACAGATATGCAAATAGTTTATACTGAGCACAAGCAAATTTGCATTTCCCTAATTGGCCACTGCAAAGGAAAGCAGGAACATGATTTTTATTGAGCTTTTCAAGGTGTGTATATGATTTTAAAAGTGTTTATTCTGTATGCAGTGCTTACCTGCTCTTAGATGCTATGCATTTATCCAAATGAATGTAATGCTCCTATAATATGAAATATAAATTATAAATTGACAACAATCTTCACTCTTTATTTATATTATTATCATCATCATCAAAGAATGCATATACACATGTAGGGTACAATGGTAATACCAGATATGATAACTGTTTTTCTGTTGTCACCAGCTTTGGATAGTAACACTATATATTCTGGTTGCATAAAAAGGTTGACAACATTCCAACCAAAAAAAAAATATGATCACAGATCCTTCAATTATTAATAACATCTGTTTATGTGATTTAATACTAAACCAACATTCATACCATTATGTTTGTGGCCCCTATAAGAGGTCATTTCTATTTTTATTCATCTTTCCATGATATATGTTAAAGACATTTCACAGTAAAATCACAACTCAGTAGGGGGTATCCCTATTAACATTTTAAGCTCAATTTTCTCTATACAAAATATCAATTTAAACACTGCTGGATTTGTCCACAGAATATCACAAGCTCATCTATTCTCAGATGCATTTTAATAAATTATGAATTTCAAAGAAAGCATAATTACATTGAATGGAAAAACACTGCCCTTTCCTCCTCTGATTTTTGTGTTGGGAGCATGTTTTACATATAAAGGGGATTACCACATATAGCATGGTCCCTGGGCAGCCACAGTGTGAACACATCAACACTTGTATGGAATGATTTGCTCATGGTCAGTGGGGCAGATTTCTCAGAGTCAAAATTTACAATTCCATTCCCAGGTGTAGAGCTGACTTCACATTTGCCTGCTTCCTTCATCAGATCTGCAGGCTGATGACAAAGCTATATAGTCCAAGGTTCGGCCATTGATGTAATTAGATGCATCAAGCAGGCAGATTATGTTACAAGGCTAAAACACTGTGCTTCTACTGCATCTACCCTTGAATAGTAATCTGTCCTACTGCTGTATTTGATGTAGAATACAAACAACTGGAACTGACTTGACAACCTCCATTAAAAAGTTGCTCTTTTTGTTCACTCTTTGCACCTTTCTTATTGTGCAGGTATATTCTATACATGGTTATTTTTTATATACAGTTCTTTACAAAGTCATTAGCACATTAATGCTAATGGTGAGCTTTGATGGTAGGAAATTACCCTCTTAAAAGGACATAAAACTTTTATGATTCAGATAGAGCATGCACTTTTAAGACACCTTTAAATTGACATATTATAAAAATTACTTGTTGGTATCCTTTGTTGAAAAAGCACATGTACATATTATTATTATCATTTATTTGTAGCGCTGGGTACAATGATAGGGGTACACAATGACAAAGATTTGTGATAAAATACAAAACATAACAAAACTAAACAAATCTAATACAGGAGGAAGAGGGCCTTGCTCCGGAGAGCTCACAGTCTATAGGGACATATCCTCAGCACCAGCAATGCACTACTAGGAGCTAACTGATTATTGGTTGCTGCACAGATATGCCTCTTATCTTTGGATGACTAGATTTTTTTCAGCTTTCTTCAAGTTGTGCAATGCCACTCTGGAGCTGACTTTACCTATGCGTTTAAGCCCTTTTCAGGGGTTAAACACACAGTGATATACAATAATATAATGTTCTTGACATATTAGAACATTTTCTTTTTTACTATATGTCCCTTTTAGACACATAAGAGCAGAAATATTTTCTCAAAGTAATTTAAAGGGACAGACTAGACAAAATTAAACTTTCATGATTCAGATAGAGCATGCAAGTTTAAACAATTTTCCAATTTACCTTTATCATCAAATTTGCTTTGTTCTCTTGGTAGTCTTTGCTGAAAGCTAAATCTA
The DNA here is from genome assembly GCF_027579735.1 of Bombina bombina. NCBI lineage: Eukaryota > Metazoa > Chordata > Amphibia > Anura > Bombinatoridae > Bombina > Bombina bombina. The sequence continues at coordinate 297,071,033 of NC_069499.1, read as the reverse complement.
GGTATGCTCAAACTGATTTCTAAATTGGTAAAAAAACAAAAAAACACCTCATCTCATTTTGACAGTTTTTCACAATTAGTTCATGTGTGCCATATAGATAACATTGAGCTCACTCCCATAGAGTTATTTAAGAGTCAGCACTGATTGTCTAAAATGCAAGTCTGGCAAAAGAACTAAGATAAGGAGGCAGTCTGCAGAGGCTGAGATACAAGGTAATCACACAGGTAAAAAGTGTATAAATATAACCGTGTTGGGTATGCAAAACTGGGGAAAGGTAATAAAGGGATTATCTATCTTTTTAAACAATAACAATTCTGGAGTAGAATGTCCCTTTAAAAAACTTTTACTAGTTTATCATCAGATAGGTAGATATCACATGTTATTTTTTATAATTAATAAAAGCAGAAGATCTAGAAATATTAAGAAACAACTGGACCTTCAATTACTCATTCTTTGATAGCTAAAAATATGAGTGACCACTAATATACCCAAGAGCGCCATCATAAGGGTATGTAAGATATAGGTAATAATACATTGTCAGGGTACCTGTGAAGCAACATTAAATAAACTACAGATGTGTTCCAAAATGTAATAATTCCATTGAGCTAATATCTAACTGATATAAATTGAATTGGTCTCACTATGACCCCTGCCCTCTCCTTGCTGCTTAAGACAAGCTAGGTACAAAAGGAAAACATTTGGTTCAATTAGTGAAAGCAGATTTCTTCAAAGCAAGCCTTTATAAGGAGGAGTTTTTCCTATCTGTAGGCAATGTTCGCTAGGTCTGGGACTGATCTCTTTTGAAGCCTAAGTATATGCAAGAGTGGATTACCCCTGCCGAGTTGAATCCACGAATTCCAGAAGTCACGTCTATGTGAAGATTAACTAGCAGAAACACATGTTTGAATTGTAACTTTGAAATTCATTTTAAAGTACACCTTTTTTTTGCTCGGGTTTGGAATCCTATATACAGAGCCGCATATAAATGTGACACGTATATTTCACCTGTTGCACGCAATTTTTACTCCCATAAGCTAATATGGGACCGTGTCGCAAATTGGTATACAATATCCAGTATGGGAGAACCGTAACTCCCGAAAATGCCTGCAAAAATAAACTAACACCTAACGCATGAGCAATGTCTATCTACCTGTCAACCGCAATCCCCCACCGCAATAACTAATAAAGTGTATTAACCCCTATATCCGCCATCAAACTCACACGCCAGTAACTAAATTATTAACCCCTAAATCCGCCAACCCCAACATCGCAAACTACCTATTAAAACTATTAACCCCTAATCCGTCATTAACCCACAACGCAATAAACCTATTAAAGTATTAACCCCTAAACCGCCAAATCCCACAACGCAATAAACCTATTAAAGTATTAACCCCTAAACCGCCAAAGCCCACAACGCAATAAACCTATTAAAACTATTAACCCCTAAACCGCCAAAGCCCACAACGTAATAAACCTATTAAAGTATTAACCCCTAAACCGCCAAAGCCCACAACGCAATAAACCTAACCCCTAACCTAACCCCCCTAACCTAACACCCCTAACCTAACACCCCCTAAATGAACCCAAATTACCTAATTTACAAAATACCAAAGTTACTATTAAATTAAAAAAAAACTAACACTACTTTAAAAATACAAATAAACTAAACATAAATTAAAGGGACAGTCTAATCAAAATTCTGGAGTAGACTGTCCCTTTAAGCTACAATTACAGAAAAAAAAATCTAAGATTATAGAAAATAAAATTGAAAATTACCAAATTTTACAAAAATTATACATAATCCCTATGAAAATAAAAAAGTCCCCCAAAATAAAAACACCCCTACTCTAATAAACTACCAGTAGCCCTTAAAAGGGCTTTGTGCAGGGTATTCCCCCAATATAATCAGCTCTTTTACAATAAAATACACAACCCCCCCCCCCTAACAGTAAAACCCCCCACCCACCAAACCCCCCCAAATAAAATAACCTAACACTAAAAACCCTAAACTACCCATTGCCCTGAAAAGGGCATTTGTTGGGTATTAGGGGGTTAGGTTAGGGGTGGTTAGGTTTATTGCGTTGTGGGCTTTGGCGGTTTAGGGGTTAATCATTTTAATAGGTCTATTGCGTTGTGGGTTAATGGCGGATTAGGGGTTAATAGTTTTAATGGGTTTATTGCGTTGTGGGATAATGGCGGATTAGGGGTTAATAGTTTTAATAGGTATTTTGTGATGGTGGGGTTGGCGGATTTAGGAGTTAATAATTTAGTTATTACTTGCGGTGTGGGTTTGATGGCGGATATAGGGGTTAATAGTTTAATTAGGCTTATTGCGTTGTGGGGGTTTCGGGCTAGGGTTTAATAAATTTATTATTAGTAGTGAGAGGGGGGGATTGCGTGTCAGGCTTATTTTTTGGAGGCGTGTTAGACTGTTACGGGAGATTTGATATTTTCTTTACTTTTCTTAGGCTCCAGCAGTTTCTAAAGTGCTAGTTTATCTGACTTATGGCACTTTATGAACTGCTGGCGCCGTATATGTAATAGCCCGATGTGCAAGGTGAAATTACAGGCGGTGCTGGTTGCAGCGCTTTTGCTGAATCCTGCGCCGTATATGTAATCGCGCCCCTTATGTTTAAATTTCAATAAGGTATACCTCAGTCTTGTATAAAAATGTATATCTCCATGGATCTAAGAAATGCATTTCAGGTTGGTAATAAATTAAATGAACAACTATATAACCTTATTTTAAAGATGTATGAAATAAATAAAAGCTTCTTGATTTTTCCAGAAGTATAGTGGTACACTCAGCAAGAGATATACAGATATGCAATATTTATATTAATATGGGAAGTTGAAAGCCTGAGAGTTAAGATTTTAACATGTCTTAACCTATGTATTGTTGAAAGCATAGAAGTCTTAAGGATTTAAAATGTCTACTCATTTCAAAATGAATAACAACATTGTTTCTTTCATTTCAGACTGAGGAGAAAACAGTAAATTGTCCCATAAATTATATATAAATTGTGTTTTTCATGCACACAAAATAACACTATAAAGAGAGGTACACAGATGTGGGCTATATTTATATTAAAAAGGAATGAGACTCCAATAAGCATATTTTAACATAGAAGTGGTAATATACTTGTGTTTGATCTCAAATTGTACATTTTCAATTATATTAAAAGGGATATATATGTTGACCAGATAAGTTTATTAATACTTAAAATTAAAATATATTTAATAAACATTTTAAAGGTTAGATACTAGACTGCAGCAGTATTGATGGTGGGGACTGCATTTCTGGTTGTCTGCTACCATCTAGTGGTTTATGCAAGAATTGCAACCAAAGGAAATTATAGTATCAAATCACCATATGTTCCAAATAGCCAATGATATGTTCAGCTCGAAGGGCGGATCAGGGACAAGCATCGGTAAGGGCCTATCAAAATCTTGTGGGAATGATTAAAGAAAAGGAGGAGGGATTCTTTGTTTTTTAATTAAGACACACACACACAGGAAAGAGGAGAGACAGACTCAAAGAAGCATTTTTGGAGAGGAAAATACATATGCTTTGGGCCAAGTATAGTCTCTGCCATTTTGGGACACTTTCTTGAACAAAGGGAAATTAACAATTTTGAGACCTGTACCTTTGCACATGGTGGATAAATCCTTCTTAGATGACCCACAAGAAATTCTGGAAACGAAATAATCATTTGGTTATGTGGTAACATATGGCAGTGACTATAAATTAATATTTTAAAGCAAATACTTTCATTATTGCTACATTAATTGAAGCTGGTAATTTTAAAAGGGCACTTCGTATTTTATGCTTATATCCATAGTCCTGTGTAGTCTTAGCTAGTCATATAAATTGGCTATTTGCATTAATAATATATACAATTTCTGATGTTTCTAATTGAAGTTATATAGAATCATTTGTGGGCTCAATAACTTAATTATACTTGTCTGAAAGTTATCTTAAATCTATTGAGACCCAATAAGATTTGTGTGAAGTATCTTGGTATATTGTTTATCTAAACACTGTGAAGCATACAGCATAAGCGTGTATAATTTGATTTATGTCTGGTTTCTATGAATATATTGCAATGTGTATATAAATCTTAACTAATCTTAAGAATTTAGGAATAATTATTAATTTCAATTGTTTAGTATATACATTTTAATTGGGGGTTTGTTTTAAAGAATAATAACAAATACATTGTATTATAACCCTGGTATATACTGACAATATACAGTACAGCTATTAGAATATATTTATCAGACAGATGCCCTATAACATTGTTTCTCAACTGTGGTCCTTGAGTACCCCTAACAGGCCAGGTTTTTATTATAGCTAAACCAGTGCAAAGGTGAAATAGGCTATGCTGATTACTTAACCTGTGCATTGGTTCAGCTATAATGAAAACCTGGCCTGTTGGGGGTACTTGAGGACCGCAGTTGAGAAACACTGCTCTAGAAGAACTGTGCTTACATTGCTCCCTTTCCTATCTCCCCAGGTGTGTACTACAGGATAATACAGCTTTAACCCTGTCTTTCTCTCTGCTTCACCCAGTGTAACAGCTATTGCTATCTCTCTCTTAAATCTTAATTCTCTGGTGTGTAAATTGTATTACCTTATGTTATTCTACTTTCCTGTGTTTGTTTTCTACTTGTGGTTAGAAGGTGCAATCTCCATTGTTTGCTTAGGTATTCCTGCTCTGATTTATGATCTCTTCTAATTATGACAATGTGACTGCTATTACCCATTAATAAATACTCCTAGCTTGTCAGAGTGTAGCTTGACAGGGCAGTTGTAGTTTGCAGCAGGTGTGTATTTTTTAGGTGTGCTGGAGTTATACACAGAGTTGGACAACTTCTAAACAGGGGTGCTTTCATATTAGTAATCTCCCCAAATGTCCCCTGTCAGTTAGACATACTACACTTTCTCTTGTCTGCCTTTACCTTCTCCTCCCTTCTCCTTAAAGTCAGAGCACCTCCTTTCACAAACAGCACTCAGACTATTCATATCTCTCCTTCTCCTCTATCATCTCCCCTCTACAACACACATTGGGGGGTAGTTATCAAGCCGTCTACTTTTCTGGCTTCGCCGGCCCAATACGCCCGCCTAAGCTCGCCTCACATCGCCGCCGCGGACCTGAAAAAATATGCCTAAGTTATCAAATAAAGCTGTCAAAAAGCCGCGGGGCGATGAGCAGCGGACTGTGAGAGTTATCACTCATCCGATCTCACTGCCCTTCGGCTTTTTCCCAGCTTTATTGCTAGCCTGTCACTAAGCACTCACACTAAACTACACTGTTCTACCCCCTATACCGGCGCCCCCGGAGCCTCCCGCAACTCAATAAAGTTACTAACCCCTAAACCGCCGCTCCTAGACCCTGCCGCAACTCTTATAAATGTATTAACCCCTAAACCGCCGCTCCCGGACACCGCTGCCACCTACAGTATACCTAGTAACCCCTATCCTGCCCCCCCTACACCGTCGCCCTCTATTATAAAATTATTAACCCCTATCCTGCTGATCCCGCACCTCTCCGCAACTAAATAAATAGTTTAACCCCTAAACCGCCGCTCCCTGAACCCGCCGCAACCTATATTAAACCTATTAACCCCTATCCTGCCCCCCCTACACAGTCGCCACCTATAATAAATTTATTAACCCCTAATCTGCCCCCCACTACACCGCCGCCACTGTAATAAAATTATTAACCCCTAAACCTAAGTCTAACCCTAACCCTAATGCCCCCCTAACTTAAATATTAATTAAATAAATCTAAATAAATTAACTCTTATTAACTAAATTAATCCTATTTAAAACTAAATACTTACCTTTAAAATAAACCCTAATATAGCTACAATATAAATAATAATTATATTCTAGCTATTTTAGGATTTATTTTTATTTTACAGGTACCTTTCAATTTATTTTAACCAATCTGATGAAGTCATCGGATGAAGTCATCATTCAGGCGGCGCTAAAGAAAAGTCTTCGATCCGGCCGATGTCATCTTCAAAGAGGCGCTGAAGAGGTCTTCTATCCGGGCGAAGTCATCTTCCAAGCTGGGTCTTGAATCTTCCTTCCGCCGACGCGGAACCACCTTCTTCACCAATGGACTACGACGAATGACGGCTCCTTTAAGGGACGTCATCCAAGATGGCGTCCCCTCAATTCCGATTCGCTGATAGGATTCTATCAGCCAATCGGAATTAAGGTAGGAAAAATCTGATTGGCTGATGGAATCAGCCAATCAGATTGAGATCGCATTCTATTGGCTGTTCCGATCAGCCAATAGAATGCGAGCTCAATCTGATTGGCTGATTGGATCAGCCAATCGGATTGAACTTGAATCTGATTGGCTGATTCCATCAGCCAATCAGAATTTTCCTACCTTAATTCCGATTGGCTGATAGAATCCTATCAGCCAATCGGAATTGAGGGGACGCCATCTTGGATGACGTCCCTTAAAGGAGCCGTCATTCGTCGTAGTCCGTCGGTGAAGAAGGTGGTTCCACGTCGGCGGAAGGAAAATTCAAGACCCGGCTTGGAAACATAGAAACATAGAAACATAGATATTGACGGCAGATAAGAGCCATAGGCCCAGCAAGTCTGCCCGACCTTACCTAACAGTATAAACTTATCTAGTTCGTAGGATAGCCCTATGCTTGTCCCATGCATTTTTAAAGTCCCCCACAGTGTTTGTTGCTACTACCTCTTGAGGAAGTTTATTCCATAAATCAATCACTCTTTCTGTAAAGAAGTGCTTCCTCAAATTACTTCTGAATCTACTACCCTTTAGCTTGAGCTCATGACCCCTTGTTCTTGAATTTTCCATTTTATGTAAAATACCCACAGCCTCAGTTTTACTAAACCCTTTAATGTACTTGAAAGTTGCTATCATATCACCTCTTTCCCTTCTCTCCTCTAAGCTATACATATTTAGGTCAATGAGCCTATCCTGGTAAGTTTTATTTTTTAGACCATGTACCATTTTGGTAGCCCTCCTTTGCACAGATTCAAGTTTGTTAATATCCTTCTGAAGATATGGTCTCCAGAACTGCACACAATACTCAAGATGAGGCCTAACTAATGATCTATAAAGTGGCATAAGAACCTTACTATTTCTGCTGCAAATACCTCTACCAATACATCCAAGCATTCTGCTTGCCTTACTCGCTGCATTACTACATTGTTTACTAAGTTTTAAATCATCTGAAATAATAATTCCCAAGTCCTGTTCCTCGTCTGTAACAGTCAGTAAAGTGTCATTGAGTCTGTAATTAACATTTGGATTTTTCTTCCCTAAATGCATTATTTTACAAGATGACTTCGCCCGGATAGAAGACCTCTTCAGCGCCTCTTTGAAGATGACATCGGCCGGATCGAAGACTTTTCTTCAGCGCCGCCTGGATGATGACTTCATCGGATGGAAGATTTCTTCAGCGCCGCTTGGAGGATTAACTTCTTCCGCTCCGGATGTCCTCTTCAGTTCCATCGGTGGCTCGGCTGAGTGAAGACAACTAAAGGTAGGATGATCTTCAGGGGATTAGTGTTAGGTTTTTGTAGGGGGGTTTGGGTTAGATTAGGGGTATGTGGGTGGTGGGTTTTAATGTTGGGGGGGGGTTGTATTTTTCTTTTACAGGCAAAAGAGCTGTTTTCTTTGGGGCATGCCCCCACAAATGGCCTTTTTAAGGGCTGGTAAGGTAAAAGAGCTTTGAAATTTATTTAATTTAGAATAGGGTAGGGCATTTTTTTATTTTGGGGGGGTTTGTTATTTTATTAGGGGGCTTAGATTAGGTGTAAGTAGCTTAAAATTGTTGTAATATTTTGAACATGTTTGTAACTTATTTTTTTATTTTTTGTAACTTAGCTTTTTTTATTTTTTGTACTTTAGTTAGTTTATGTAATTGTATTTAATTGTAGTTATTTGTAGGTAGTTTATTTAATTAATTTAATGATAGTGTAGTATTAGGTTTAATTGTAACTTAAGTTAGGATTTATTTTACAGGTAATTTTGTATTTCTTTTAGCTAGGTAGTTATTAAATAGTTAATAACTATTTAATAACTATTCTAACTAGCTAAAATAAATACAAAGTTACCTGTAAAATAAATATAAATCCTAAGATAGCTACAATATAATTATTAATTACATTGTAGCTATCTTCGGGTTTATTTTACAGGTAAGTATTTATTTTTAAATAGGAATAATTTATTAAAGTATAGTGTAGTGTTAGGTGTAATTGTAACTTAGGTTAGGATTTATTTAACAGGTACATTTCTCTTTATTTTAGCTAGGTAAGCTATTAAATAGTTAATAACTATTTAATAGCTATTGTACCTGGTTAAAATAAATTGAAAGGTACCTGTAAAATAAAAATAAATCCTAAAATAGCTAGAATATAATTATTATTTATATTGTAGCTATATTATGGTTTATTTTAAAGGTAAGTATTTAGTTTTAAATAGGATTCATTTAGTTAATAAGAGTTAATTTATTTAGATTTATTTAATTAATATTTAAGTTAGGGGGGCGTTAGGGTTAGGGTTAGACTTAGGTTTAGGGGTTAATAATTTTATTACAGTGGCGGCGGCGTAGTGGGGGGCAGGATAGGGGTTAATAAATTTATTATAGGTGGCGACGGTGTAGGGGGGGCAGATTAGGGGTTAATAAATGTATTATAGGTGGCGACGGTGTGGGGGGGGCAGATTAGGGGTTAATAAATTTATTATAGGTGGCGACGGTGTAGGGGGGGCAGATTAGGGGTTAATACATTTAATATAGGTTGCGGCGGGTTCAGGGAGCGGTGGTTTAGGGGTTAATACATTTATTATAGTTGCTGTGGGCTACGGGAGCGGCGGTTTAGGGGTTAATATGTATAGAGTAGCTTGCGGTGGGCTCCGGGAGCGGCGGTTTAGGGGTTAATATGTATAGAGTAGCTTGCGGTGGGCTCCGGGAGCGGCGGTTTAGGGGGTAATAACTTTATTTAGTTGCGGCGGTGTAGGGGGGGCAGATTAGGGGTGGTTAGACTCGGGGTACATGTTAGGGTGTTAGGTGTAGACAGCTCCCATAGAAATCAATGGGATGTCTGTCAGCAGCGAACTTGTACTTTCGCTATGGTCAGACTCCCATTGATTCCTATGGGATCCGCCGCCTCCAGGGGTGGCGGATTGAAAACCAGGTACGCTGGGCCGTAAAAGTGCCGAGCGTACCTGCTAGTTTTTTGATAACTAGCAAAAGTAGTGAGAATGTGCCGCACATTGTGTGCGGAACATCTGGAGTGATGTAAGAATCGATCTGTGTCGGACTGAGTCCGGCGGATCGATGCTTACGTCACAAAATTCTACTTTTGCCGGTCTCGAGCCTTTGATAACTAAGGCGTATCAAATACGATGCGGAATTCCAGCGTATTTGAGGTTGACGGCTTGATAACTAGGCCCCATTAACTCTATTCCTATCTCACATCACTCAGTCAACCATACTCCACTGATACTAATACTAAGCTTAGACACTCATATAAGACAACATCTCATCTTCTTTCTCTTACCATCTTTCTTCTCCTTATACTCGAAATATATATTGTTTAGACCGACACTTACTGCAAAATTGCTACTTTAATAAATATCAAGGGAACGTCTAGCACAACAATCTCTCCTAACCCATGGGAGGGAGAGGGAACTTTATATTTCATTATACTACAGCATTTGTGACATTATGCATTATATTTTGTAATACTATGACATTTGTGACCCTAATGCAAAAAACAACAGTGCACGTAACACTTATGAATTAGAGTTTGAGTAACCCCTGATGATGCCAACTGTCTATTAAATAATAATGTCAATGAGTTTAACTATATTCAGGCATGCTGAAATAAAAATAATTAAGTAGTACACACCTAATCACAGTCCACCTGTGATATAGCCATCATTTATGCAATGCTGCTAGCAAAATGCCCCACTGCGACATACCCTTCTTCCAGTAGCTTTGTGTCTCCCAAGGATCCAGGATCACCAAACCGGTAAATGCCTTGACACTGTACCCACTGTGGACACAATCTTCATGCAGAGACAAACTCGCTGCACTCTCAAAGAGTAAACCACAGAGCCTGTGCTGTAACCTCTCACACATTGTGCTCTTCGAGTCTCTATGTCACCGCACCACCATCAGCAGGGTCTTAGGGCAATTGTAGATGCGCAACGACACACAGCCGAATCTGCACCTTTGGTGTGAAGCTCAACCAGCTACTGGCCCTCATAGTACCCACAAAATTAAAAAATCTGGACGCTTCTATAAATATTTTATTCAATGCAGTATAAAAAGTATTTTACAGGAACAGCATAACCAGAGCAAGTTGAGCTCCTGGGGCTGTGTGGGGCCCCCATGCAGTGGCACCTGCTGCACCCCAGTAGTTCCGCTCTGATCTCCAGAGATGTTCACAGATTGCTGAAAGTCTGTAAAGAAAATAACACCCTCTTGCTGATTTCCTGCATTATATATTCATCCTCAGATCATACAACTCTGCCCTCAGCCTGGCCAATCAACTATATGGTGCCAATTTAACATGCCCCGAATGGTGCCTAATGCACCTGTTTCCGTGCGAGCCTTCAGGCAGCTGCTCCTTAACTCGTCCGCCTCTTTTGAGGCTGTGGGCATCAATCTGCCTGATCTCATACGATCGGGTTGATTGACACCCCCTGCTAGCGGCCTATTGGCTGCAAATCTACAGGGGGCGGCATTGCACAAGCAGTTCACCAGAACTGCTTGTGCAAAGTTAAATGCTGACAGCGTATGCTGTCAGAATTTAGCAATGCAGGACGGACATGATTCGCTATAGCGAATCATGTTCACCCAGGGTATGATAAATTTACCCCTATATCTCCTCCCTCATGTCAACTCACGCATCCAACCCCAGAAAGCTATTTTCAACCTTTAACTCCCTTCAGCACCAAACTCACTACTCAGATTATTGCTTATGACTTAAAAAATAAAATTGACACAATTAGAAAAGACATCACTCCCTCACACCCCTCAAACCCAGTCTTTGTAGCCACACCTTCTATTAACCAAATTCTCTTACTTTTCTCCTGTAACAGAGAAAGAAGTCTGTAAACGCCTATTCTCTGCTGAAAAGAGAAATGGAACCACCACCTATAGGCTTAAATTGTGATGTAACTGATATCAAATTATAAATGACATACATGTATTTAATAAAATAAAATCACCTAAATGAAATAAAATACTGAAATATATGGGCATATATATATATATATATATATATATATATATATATATATATATATATAAACCAAAATTGGAGTGAAATGGTATATAAACAATTAATAATCTCTGATGAAAGTGTCTGTGAAAAAAGGGTTTATTTGTATGAAAAATAATTATCAGTCCAGGAAAAATATATATCCAAATAAAAACTGTTTCCAGAGAGTATGTGGAAAAAACAAAAAACAATATATTTATAAATATAAATATAAATGGAAAATGAGATTAAATGGAAAATGAGATTTAATGCTGGAAAATGCAAAGTTCTACATTTTGAAAGTAAAAATAAGCAGGCAACCTGTTATTCAAATTGGACTACACTTGGCAAAAGAGAGGAGAAAGGGGATTTGGGTGTACTTATAGATAACAAGCTAAAGATGGGTGCACAATGCAGGGCAGCAGCTTCTAAGGCGAATAAGATACTATCATGTATTAAAAGAGGCATTGATGCAAGGGAGGAAAGCATAATTCTGTCACTATATAAATCCCTGGTAAAACCTCACCTTGAGTATGGAGTGTAGTTTTGGGGACTAATCTTAAAAAATACATTGCAGACTTAGACATTTTCAGAGAAGGGCCAAAAACTAATAAGGTGAATAGAGAATTTAAAGGGATATGAAACCCACATTTTTTTCTGTCATGATTCAGATAGATCATGCCATTTTAAGCAATTTTCTAATTTACTCTTATTATCAATTTTTCTTCATACTCTTGGTATCTTTATTTGAAAAGCAGGAATGTAAGCTTAGGAGCCGGCCCATTTTTGGTTCAGCAACTGGGTAGCGCTTGCTGATTGGTGGCTAAATATAATGGAGGGAAACAAAAAAATAGCAAACTGTCTAAATGATTACTTTTGTTCGGTCTTTACAACAGATGGTAAAGATAGTGAGATTATATTAAGGGGTGTTACTTTAAAGGGGCAGTAAAGTAAAAATTAAACTTTCATGATTCAGATAGAGCATGCAATTTTAAACAACTTTCCAATTTACTTCTGTTATCAAATTTGCTTTCTTATCTTGGTATGTTTTTATGTAGAGTAAAACTATGTAGGCTCATAAGAACTCAGGAGTGTGCACGTGTCTTTAGTACTATATGACAGCAGTGTTTTGCAACATTGTATAATGCTGCTATATAATACTAAAGACACATGCACACTCCTGAGTTCTCATGAGCCTACCTAGTTTTGCTCTACATAAAAAGATAAAGAGAAGAAAGCAAATTTGATAACAGAAATAAATTGGAAAGTCATTTAAAATTGCATGCTCTATATGAATCATGAAAGTTTAATTTTTACTTTAATGTCCCTTTAAATGATAATATGGGTAGTACTTATCTTTTGACAGAGGAAGAGGTTTTAAGGGCTTTATCAAAACTAAGAGTAAATAAGTCTGTGGTTCCAGATAATATGCATCCAAGGGTTCTAAGAGAACTTTAATCAATGAAAGATACTTCATTAGCTTCTTTATTTATTTAGTCACTGTTTACAGGAGTTGTTCCAGAAGACTAATGTAGTCCCTCTTCATAAAAAGAGTAGTAGGGAAGATTCTGCTAACTATAGGCCATTTTGACCTCAATTGCAGGGAAATTAATGGAAACTCTTATAAGGGAAAGAGTTGTGTCTTACCTTCAAACAAACAACTTAAACCACAAATGACAGCATAGTGTCACTGCTGGAAGATCATGTTTTAATCGTTTTCTTTGACCATGTAACTAAATTAATAGACAAGGGAGGAGCTATAGATGTAGCATATCTAGACTTTAGCAAAGCATGCACTGCCCCACACAACAAACTTGTTCGCAAAATGTATTGCCTTGTAGTAGATGTTAAGATTAAGTGGATAGAATGCTGCCTTAAAAATAGAAGGCAGAGGGTTTTAATTAATTGAGTACATTCAAATGAGGGGTCAGTTACTAGTATTGTTCCCTAAGGGTTAATTGTTGGCCCTGTTTTGTTTAACATATTCATTATTAATATTGGAAGTGGGCTCCAGGGGTAATAATACAAAAATGTGTAACACAGTTGATGTTCCAGGAGGGGTGGATCAAATTAGCAGTGATATTAAAAAACTGGAGGACTGGGCAAATAAGTAGGATCTAAAATTTAATATTACCAAGAGCAAAGTTATGCATATAGGATCCAAAAACCCAAATGCCAATTATAGTCTCAATGGTACATTACTGACTGTAACTAAAGAGGAACAGGACATGGGAATTATTATTTCAGATTATTTTAAATTTGGTAGACAATTCAACAGTACAGTCAATAGGGCCAGTCAAATACTTGGTTGAATTAGGAGAGGTATTAGTAGCACAAATAGCAAGGTTCTTATGCCACTTTAGAGATCACTAGTTAGGCGTATGGAATATTGTGTACAGTTCTGGAGACAATATCTCCTGAAGGATATAAATAAACTAGAAACTGTCCAAAGGAGGTTTGCTAAAATGGTACATGGTCTAAAATATAAAACATATAATGAAAGACACTATCATCTAAATATGAATAGTTTAGAGGAGAGTAGGGAAAGAGGTGACATGATAGAAGCCTTCAAATATATGAAGGGACTTAATAAGGTGGAATCTGAAAGAATTTTCCACAAAAAAAGAAATACCAACACAAGGGGTCACAATCATAAGTTAGAGGGTAGCAGATTGAGGAGAAATGTGAGGAAGCATTTTTTTTATAGAAAGGGTGGTGAATTCATGGAATACATTTCCAATAGAGGTGGTAAACACAGGGACGGTAAAATAATTAAAAAATTCCTGGGACATGCATAAGACTATCCTAAGAAAACAGTAACATCATGTAATATGGGTAGACTTGATGGTCCTTTTGGTTCTTATCTACCATCAAATTCTCTGTTTTTAACTATCGTCTGGTTTCCTTATATCCAAATTTTTGGAACGACTAGTCTATAATTGCCTAACTGAATTTCTCTCAACTAACCTCTACAATCTGTCTTTCACCCTAAACACTCAACAGAAACTGCTTTCACTAAAGTAACAAATGGCCTGCTATCAGCTAAAGCAAAGGGATACTACTCCTTACTAATTCTTCTGGATCTATCTGCTGCCTTCTACACAGTTGATCATCCTCTCCTCTTGCAAATTCGACGTTCTTTTGGCATCTAAAACACAGCCCTTTCCTGTTTTTTTCCTATCTCTCAAATCGCTCATTTACAGTTTCCTTTAACAGCATATTCACTGATCCTTTGCCTCTCTCAGTAGGAGTACCACAAGGCTCTGTCTTGGGTCCCTTGCTTTTTTCTATCTATAAATCCTCTCTTGGAAAACATATCTTTCTTTGGCTTCCAGTACCACTTATATGCTGATGACACCCAAATCTATCTTTCCTCTCCTTATATCTCTCCCTCTTTACTCAACCAGATTACCAACTGTCTCTCTGCAATCTCCTCTTGAATGTCCTTACACTACCTCCAGCACAATCTGCCTAAAACTGAGCAGCTTCTTATACCCCCCTCTCCGAGACATCTAACACCTGACATTTCTCTTAAGTTTGTAGACTCTATTCTCAACACCTAACCCCAGGTACGCTGTCTTGTGGTCACACTTGACTGTGAACTCACATTAACTCCACATATTCAAGCTCTTACAAAATCCTGCCATCCACGCCTACACAACATTTCCAGAATTCAATCTTTCCTTACTCAAGAAACTACAAAAATACTTATTCATTCCCTCATTCTCTCATGCATTGACTACTGCAATCTACTTCTTAATGGCCTTCCCAATTGCAAACTCTACCCCCCCCCCCCTCCAATCTGTCATGAATGCTTTAGCTAGAATCATCTACCTAAGTCACCTATATACACCAGCTGCTGTTCTCTGCCAGTCTCTACACTGGCTCCCCATATACTCTAGAATACAATTCAAAGTATAAACCCTAATCTATAAAGCACTCAACAGCTTTATTCCCCAACAATATTTCCTCTCTCATCTCCAAATACTCCCTGAGCTGTCCTCTTCGATCAACCACTGACCTGTGTCTCTCCACTCCTATTATTTATATGTCTCTCTCTTGCCTCCAAGACTTCTCACCCACTGCCCCTGTGCTTTGGAAAACTCTACTCCCCTCCATCAGACTGTCTCCAAGTTAGATGCTCTTTGAAGACCCACCTATTCAAAGATGCTTACTATCTCTCCTCTGTTTTTAATTCTACCCAAATGCTGCCTTGACTAACTGCTGCAACTACAATTGATGTGACAAGCTACCCTAAACCTTATGTCTCTGCACCCTCAACCTGTAGACTGTAAGCTCTTCAGAGCAGGGCTCTCCTCCTTCTATACTAGTTTTGTTTAGTCTGTTATGCTTTTGTGTCTTATCACAAATCTTTGTCATTGTATACCCTGTACCCAGCACTATGGAATTTTTATGGGGATATGCAAATAAAAGATAATTATGGAGCAGAGAGGAGCCAGGCCTTGGATATTTTCTTTTTGACCAATACTGAATGCGGATGGGTCATCACTGAGTGACTAATCACAAAATCCCACATTTAACACAATAATGAGACAAGTGATGATTAAGTAACAAACAATTAACATCTTAAGGCTAATTATTGCTTTTAAGAAGAGCAAGCTGAAACACAACATCATCATGTTACTCACGCAAAAATGCCTGTCAATTTCTCGCAGATCTTAAAGTTTGCAATAACATAAAAATATCTTAATTTTTAGAGTTGGAAACCTGACTCGGGTCAACATAACCTTTTTCAAATAACAGCTGTAAGTTCTTCAGGGTAGGGACTCCATTTCTATTGTGTTCTGTTCTCTTTGATGCTAAAATACAGTTTGTATTGTACTCTGTACAGTGATACAGAAATAAGAATACATACATGTATGCAGTGCTCTTCAATGCTATCTATAATATGCCCTCCCTATGTGCCCCCTCATGTCTCCTGGGTCCCATGATCCCACTTCGTCCTATTATAGGACCGGTCATGCAGTTTAGGAGGTCTGTCCCTCTGACATTCATGACACTTTTTCTGTATTTTATATTTTATATATCCTACTCCTGACTGAACAAAGTAAAAATGAATTATTACTTCAGATAATTTAAAATTCAGTAAACAATACAGCAATGCAGCCAGTAAGGCCAGTAGAATACTTGGTTGCATTGAGAGAGGTATTAGTAGCAGAAATAGCAGGGTTCTTATGCCCCTTTACCGATTGCTAGTTAGACCTCATCTAGAATATTGTGCACAGTTCTTCAGACCAAATCTCCAGAATGATATAAACTAGAAACTCTCCAAAGGAGGTCTACTAAAATGGTATTCAGTCTAAAATCTAAAACATACAAACAGCAAGACTACAAGTTTTGCGGTATGGTGTGGTAAGGCTATACCGCTGAAAATTTGGCCATAGCGAGTGGAATGTCTTCCGTATTACAAGTTGCGGCGGTATAGCTATACCGCAAGCATTTTAGCCTGTAATGCAGCGATCCATTCCACACTCAAAAAATGCTTGCATTATAGCCTAGAATGCCATGATCCATACCGCGATTTGAGACCAGTAGTTATGGATTTTGTGAAACAAAAATGTTTCACAAAACTCATAACTAAAATGTTACAAAGTACACTAACACCCATAAACTACCTATTAATCACTAAACCACCACCCCCCCGCATCGCAAATACTATATTAAACTTATTAACCCCTAATCCGCCGCCCACCCACATAACCAACAATATATAAAGCTATTAACCCTAAAATGCCGGCCCCCCACATCGCTACTACTAAAATAAACCTATTAACCCCTAAACCGCCGCCCACCCACATAGCCAACACTATATAAAGCTATTAACCCCTAAACCGCCACCCTCCCGCATAGCAAATACTATATTAAACGTATTAACCCCTATTTCACCGCCCACCCACATAGCCAAAACTATATAAAGCTATTAACCCCTAAACTGCCGGCCCCCACATCGCTACTACTTTAATAAACCTATTAACCCCTAATCCGCCGCCAACCCACATAGCCAACACTATATAAAGCTATTAACCCCTAAACCACTGGCCCCCCATATCGCTACTACTATAAAAAACTACTAACCCCTAAACCACCAGCCCCCCACATCGCTACTACTTTAATAAACCTATTAACCCCTAAACGCCACCCCCCACATCACAACTACTAAACTAAACCTATTAACCCCTAAACTGCCGTCCCCCCACATGGCAAATCACTAAATTAAACTAATAACCCCTTAACCTAAAACCCCCCTAATTTTAAATAAAATTTACTATATAACTATCTTTAAATAAATAAAAAAATTACCTGTGAAATACAAAAAAACTAAGTTTAAACTATAAAGTAACCTAACCTAAAAAACCTAAATTACAAATTTAAAAAATCATAACACTACGAAAAAATAAAAAAAAATTACATTACAAAAAACAAAAACTCTAAAATTATGAAAAATAAAAAACTCTAAGATTACAAAGTAATAAACAAAATTATCCAAAATAATAACAATTAAACCTAATCTAATACCCCTCTAAAAACAAAAAAGCCTCCCAAAATAAATATACCCCTAACCTAACAATAAACTACCAATAGCCCTTAAAAGGGCCTTTTGTAAGGGCATTGTCCTGAAGCAATCAGCTCTTTTACCTTAAAAAATTACAATGTCCCCCTAAATGTAAAAACCCCCACTCAACCAACCCCACAAAATAAAAAACATAAGTCTAAAAAAAAAACCTAAGCTAACTATTGCCCCTAAGTGGGCATTTGTATGGGAATTGCCCTTAAAATGGCATTCAGCTCTTTTGTGCCCAAAGCCCTGAGCTAAAAAAAAAACACCCAAAAAACAAAAACAAAACTTACACTTACCCCAGGAAATTTACTCACAGTTCCTGAAGTCCAGACATCCATCTTCATCCAGGTAGCGAGAAGTCTTCATTCAGGAGGCGACATCACCCATCATGGGGCATCTTCTATCTTCATCACGGTGGTGCGGAGCTGTGAAGGTGCGTAGCATCGTCGCCAGAGGCGCGGACATCCTCATAAGATCACCGCCGTACACTGAAGCTTGAATGCAAGGTACCCGTTTAAAAATGGGGTACCTTGCATTCCTATTGGCTGATATTTTCAAATCAGCCAATAGGATGAGAGCTACTGAAATCCTATTGGCTGTTCAAATGAAGACTTCTCGCTGCCTGGATGAAGATGGATGTCCTGGATGAAGATGATGTCCGGACTTCAGGAACTGTGAGTAGATTTCCTAGGGTTAGTGTTAATTGTTTTTTAGGGGGGGGGGTTTTGTTTTTATTAGGGCTTTTCGGCACAAAAGAGCTGAATGCCCTTTTAAGGCCAAGGCCCATACAAAGGCCACGTTAGGTTTTTTTAGACTTAGGTTTTTATTTTGGGGGGTTGGTTGGGTGGGGTTTTTATACTTTTAGGGGGGACTGTAATTTTCAAGGTAGAAGAGCTGATTGCCTCAAGGCAATGCCCTACAAAAGGCCCCTTTAAAAGCTATTGGTAGTTTATTGTTAGGTTAGGGGGTGTTTTCATTTTGTTTTTTGTTTTTGTTTTTATAGGGATATTAGATTAGGTTTAATCATTATTATTTTGGATAATTTCGTTTATTATCTTTTGTAATCTTAGAGTTTTTAATTTTTCGTAATTCTAGAGTTTTTAATGTAATTTTTTTATATTTTTTTGTAGTGTTAGGATTTTTTTAATTTGTAATTTAGGTTTTATAATTTTTCGCTAATTTTATTGTTTTAAAAAAAAAAATTCACAGGTAAGTTTTTATCTATTTAAAGATAGTTATATTGTAAATTGTATTTAAAATTAGGGGGGTGTTAGGTTTAGGGGTTAATAGTTTAATTTAATGTGATGCAATGTGGGGGGGGCGGCGGTTTAGGGGTAAATAGGTTTATTTAGCGTCGGCGATGTCGAGGGGGAGGTGGATTAGGGGTGTCTAGACTAGGGGGTTATGTTAGGGTGTTAGGTTTTAACATAACTTTCTTCTCCCCATAGACATCAATGGGGTTGCGTTACGCTGATCGCCATTCCACGATCGCAGGTGTTAGTTTTTTTCTGATACTTTCTCCCCATTGATGTTTATGGGGGAAAGCGTGCACGAGTACGTAACGTTAGGCCTTAGGTTTTGTGCGGTATGGAGCTTAACAAGAGAAGTTTTTTCAGTAACTTGTAATGGCAGAGCTATGGAGAGTGCGATACCGCTAATCTTTTTGCGTTATTTACGCACCCGGTATAGCGCAAAACTTGTAATCTTGGTGAAAGAAAGACTCTATGATCTAAATATGTATAGTTTATAGGAGAGAAGGGAAAGAGGTGACATGATAGAAACCTTCAAATATATTAAGGGACTTAATAAAGTGGAAGCTGAAAGCATTTTACACACACAAAAAAAGAAATACCAAAACATGGAGTCATAATCTTCAGTTAGAAGTAGCAGATAGATTCAGGAAAATGTGAGAAAGCATTTTTTTTTTACAGAAAGGGTTAATTGAATAAACTTCCTCTAGAGAAGTGGTAAACATAGGGACTATTAAAGAATTAAAAAAATGCCTGGGACATGCATAAGGCTATCCTAGGAAAACAGTAAAATGTAATATGGATACATTTGATGGGCCTTTCTGTTCTTATCAACCGTCAAATTCTATATTTCTATATCAGGGAAACGGGAAATGTCTGGATTTGGCACTGACCACCCATACTGGCCTAGCCTGACCTACTCTGACACCAGATCTTCTGACTCCATTCCAGTTCACCCCCAGCCAATTATTAAAAGATGTGTGGGCATAATGTATTTTGCTGGTAGAGAGTTATTGTACAGTTTTACACACTCATATATTAACATTCACATTATTTTATCAACAACAAAAAATTGCAGCAGGGAATAGGTGGTAGAGGCCAGCTGTCCTCCTCAAAAACACTGGACAATCTGTCAGTGACTACGCACAATGGTAGGAAGGGTCACTCAACCCTCCTTCAAAATCTCTTCCTAGGCCCCCACTCTTGGCCTCACTATGCATATAATGTTACCTTTGGCTGACAATAACACATGTAAACAGAAATAATTTGACCCCCTTGACTACCGCACACTTTTTCTGCCCTATACTTGTGTTGAGGCATAGGAGGACTTATACATTTATAAAACACTTTTAAAAAGATGGCTATTTAAGTGTCCAGTATTTTCTGGAAGGTTTTAATGGACAGCCGGCTACAATACTGGATTGTCCATTTGAATACTGGACACCTAGCAACCCTATTGGATGGCCATGAGAATTGGTTGAAGATCTGCTTAAAAATTTCAAAAACTATAATTTTGTTAGCAACACTTTTTAAATATTCTTCATATTATTTCCCTTATTGTGGCTAATTAGGGACAGATATTAATGAACTACTACAATCATTATCATTAGGCAAATCCAGTGTAGAATGTTGTAGGCCCAGAGTTCAGAATTCTGCAGGATCCACTCCAGCCTCTTTGGGGGGCAGTGGAAAACAAATACTTTCAGGGCCCGATGATCAAAATCTTATATTGTAACGTAGATAACTCTCATTCACATGCAGAACCCTGCAAAGTGGCATAAACGGCTCTCAAGCTAAAATTAGCGTTTCTAAAATTAGTTGAGGGACCTTGCAGAGTCTCAGTACTGATGAGACAACTTAGATCATCTCACCTTAGCGGAGATCTTTAAATCATCAGTCCCTCCGAGTTAAATTACAGGAACAGTAACCAATTATATAATGGAAGTATGTTACACCTTTTTTTATTTACTACACATAATTAAACATTGCATGGAGAAATTATATTTGAGTCTGAAAAAGCAATTCTTATAATACAGATTAGCAGACAAACACTTTTCATGTTATTCACATTGCAGATAGATAATTGGTTTATGAATAAAACAAAATATTTTCTGTATTCCTTAGAAAAGTCTATTTGAACCAATACGTTTATTTAATTGTTATTAAATCTTATGAATTGTCTGAATAGGACAACATAGGAACTGGTAGAAAGGACTTTATGACTTTGTTAGTGAATTTTGACTACTGACCTGACTGATTTCTTACTAGATTACCCCCCCCCCCATATACAATATACAAATTATTTTTATGTAATTGTCTACCACACAGACATGATGATAAGTTTGTATAATGTATCAGTGTCTTGTTGTTACAATGTAAATTTTTGCCTATAGTTATCTTGACTACTGGTCACTCCCCATAAGGTACATTTCTCCCTCTGGTTGAACTAACCACCTTATGTATGGAATCTGTATATTAACTGGGCCTCTGCAGTATAACCTTGTGTCTCTCCATATTCTGCCTTCCAGCAGATATACAGGGAGTGCAGAATTATTAGGCAAATGAGTATTTTGACCACATCATCCTCTTTATGCATGTTGTCTTACTCCAAGCTGTATAGGCTCGAAAGCCTACTTCCAATTAAGCATATTAGGTGATGTGCATCTCTGTAATGAGAAGGGGTGTGGTCTAATGACATCAACACCCTATATCAGGTGTGCATAATTATTAGGCAACTTCCTTTCCTTTGGCAAAATGGGTCAAAAGAAGGACTTGACAGGCTCAGAAAAGTCAAAAATAGTGAGATATCTTGCAGAGGGATGCAGCACTCTTAAAATGGCAAAGCTTCTGAAGCGTGATCATCGAACAATCAAGCGTTTCATTCAAAATAGTCAACAGGGTCGCAAGAAGCGTGTGGAAAAACCAAGGCACAAAATAACTGCCCATGAACTGAGAAAAGTCAAGCGTGCAGCTGCCAAGATGCCACTTGCCACCAGTTTGGCCATATTTCAGAGCTGCAACATCACTGAAGTGCCCAAAAGCACAAGGTGTGCAATACTCAGAGACATGGCCAAGGTAAGAAAGGCTGAAAGACGACCACCACTGAACAAGACATACAAGCTGAAACGTCAAGACTGGGCCAAGAAATATCTCAAGACTGATTTTTCTAAGGTTTTATGGACTGATGAAATGAGAGTGAGTCTTGATGGGCCAGATGGATGGGCCCGTGGCTGGATTGGTAAAGGGCAGAGAGCTCCAGTCCGACTCAGACGCCAGCAAGGTGGAGGTGGAGTACTGGTTTGGGCTGGTATCATCAAAGATGAGCTTGTGGGGCCTTTTCGGGTTGAGGATGGAGTCAAGCTCAACTCCCAGTCCTACTGCCAGTTTCTGGAAGACACCTTCTTCAAGCAGTGGTACAGGAAGAAGTCTGCATCCTTCAAGAAAAACATGATTTTCATGCAGGACAATGCTCCATCACACTCGTCCAAGTACTCCACAGCGTGGCTGGCAAGAAAGGGTATAAAAGAAGAAAATCTAATGACATGGCCTCCTTGTTCACCTGATCTGAACCCCATTGAGAACCTGTGGTCCATCATCAAATGTGAGATTTACAAGGAGGGAAAATAGTACACCTCTCTGAACAGTGTCTGGGAGGCTGTGGTTGCTGCTGCACACAATGTTGATGGTGAACAGATCAAAACACTGACAGAATCCATGGATGGCAGGCTTTTGAGTGTCCTTGCAAAGAAAGGTGGCTATATTGGTCACTGATTTGTTTTTGTTTTGTTTTTGAATGTCAGAAACGTATATTTGTGAATGTTGAGATGTTATATTGGTTTCACTGGTAAAAATAAATAATTGAAATGGGTATATATTTGTTTTTTGTTAAGTTGCCTAATAATTATGCACAGTAATAGTCACCTGCACACACAGATATCCCCCTAAAATAGCTAAAACTAAAAACAAACTAAAAACTACTTCCAAAAATATTCAGCTTTGATATTAATGAGTTTTTTGGGTTCATTGAGAACATGGTTGTTGTTCAATAATAAAATGAATCCTCAAAAATACGACTTGCCTAATAATTCTGCACTCCCTGTATTATGAATACTTATCCCAACCACAGTTGAGTGACCATGTGACATTCATGTCTAAGTGGTTAATTAATCAATCCCTTATTTCAATTCTTAGATAACTTTTTCCATTGGAAACTGGTAACAATGTTATACAGTAAATAGGATGAAATAACTCACAATGGTTGGCTGGTATTGTATGGTATAAAATAAAGGATCTACTCCTTTCTGTTCTCAGAATATAATTTCTGTGGCTCGTGGCTATAATATATCTATGGTTTAAATTGGCAATTAAAAGACAAATGCCTTCTGCACATACAATGCTAAACCTGTGTGTAACCTTGAGCAGAGAATGTCTTTGAAATTTCTAGAATATGAATTCTTGCAAATTACCATGTTGTTTTCTGGTATATGTGTGCCCAGTCTAAAATATGTGTAAATTAGAATGAATATAAATAATTATAAATACAAATACATAACTAAATAAAAATAAATGTGATGATACACACATAGCATATTAGTAAAATGCATGAATAGCGGAGCATCTAATAAATAAATATCCATGATGTGAACATATGAATAATAATGTAATATAATCTTTCTATACCTATGCCATGCTGACAAATCATTGGCTGAACTTTGATAGAATGGATAATTATATTTAAAAAAAATAACTACAGTACAAAATTGTTCAGAGGTAATTGTAAATCATTTTTTAAAATGTATGTCTCAATTAAAATGTATATTATGTCAGACCTTACACTGTTGATATAATCGCAAGTTATTTTGAAGGATATTTGGTCTCAGATTAGAAAGTAAATATGTGCAAGCTGAAATGTTGGCTTTAAATGTTACTGGTTGCCAGGCAACAAGTAATTTTTCTTATACATCCCTTTCTATCAGATACTGTGGCCTGGTTCTCAAGTGGTTAATGTCATTGAACACTTCTTACCAAACAGAAAATTCCATAACCTGCAAATATTGCAAATCAAACATCTGATTTAGGCAATTTGAAGCATTTTGAAAACCGAGGATACTGATTTAGCTTTTTAGTATCTATAGGGAGTGTGGGACAAAGCACAGTTCTTACACAAAAATAAATGGTGTTTAATATCCCCTTGACATTTACATAACAGTGAAGCAACACAAGGGTGCGGTTGCTTAAGAAATTCTTCTGTTGCAGGTCACATTTACTCTGTGGGGCCGAATTATCAAGCTCCGAATGGAGCTTGATGTGATGGCTCGTGTGGAAAGAGCAGTTATGAAGCATTGGTCTTAAGACCGCTGCTCCATAACTGGTCCGCCTGCTCTGAGGCTGCGGACATCAATCCGCCTGATCAAATACGATCAGGCTGATTGACACCCTCTGCTAGTGGCTGATTGGCCGCAAATCTGCAGTGGGTGGCATTACACAAGCAGTTCACAAGAACTGCTTGTGCAATGATAAATGCATTCATCGATGTCTGTTGGACATGATCTGCTCAGCGGATTATGTCGGACAGACCGATGATAAATCGGCCCCTATGAGCTGTTCAAATGTCAATCATCCAATAAATTCCTTCAGCAAAATAATGAGGATGTCTAAGGATCAAACAACTTTATCAACAGCAGTTTTAATTGAGGGATTGTTTTAATTCTTCTAAGACCTGGTTTAGCAAAAATCCATAGGACGCAAAATCTATTTTGATGCAGGTCCTCCTCAACACACTTACTTTACATACACTGTTAAAAATCCACTTCAAAGCAGTTGTTTTCAACCTGTTTTCTGTGGGATGTCCATGCTAAACTGTTTAACCCCTTAGTGACCAGAACACTTTTCAATTTGTTGACCATCTGGGACCAAGGCTATTTTTGCATTTCTGCGATGTTTGTGTTTAACTGTAATTTTCCTCTTACTCATTTACTGTACCCACACATATTATATACTGTTTTTCTCACCATTAAATGGACTTTCTAAAGATATGATTATTTTCATCATATCTTATAATTTACTATAAAAAAAAATATAACATATGAGGAAAAAATAAAAAAAAAATGCACTTTTTCTAACTTTGAGCCCCAAAATCTCTTACACATCTACAACCACCATAAAATACCAATGCTAAACAGTTTCTAAATTTTGTCCTGAGTTTATAAATACCCAATGTTTACATGTTCTTTGCTTTTTTTGCAAGTTATAGGGCAATAAGTACAAGTAGCACTTTGCTATTTCAAAACCATGTTTTTTCAAAATTGGCGATATTGTAACACCAATATCTGTCAGGAATCCCTGAATAACCCTTCAAATGTATATATTTTTTAAAAGAAGACAACCTAAGGTATTAAACTTGGGGTATTTTGACTTTTTTTCATGCAACCATTTTACCACCAATCTATGCCAAAGTTTGGGGGGGGGGAAAATAATTTGATTTTTTTACAAAATAGCAATTTAAGAATACATTTACTGATAATATTAAGGCACAAAATTTCAAAAATCCCAGCCACTGAGTCTTAGAGTCAAAAAGTTTTATTCTTCAACAAAAGATATGATCAAAATTGATCTTTCACAAAAAGCAATCATGAGTATCAAGGAAACATCAGGTGTAAGTTCACTCAAATCCACACATACCCCATCCACCAAACACATTCGTATCTAACCCTCAGCAAAATAAAGAAAAACATCAAAGCAAAAACAATCATCAGAAAAATAAATGCAATGTCACTCCCAGGGCGTCCCCAGAGAGTGAATATTACGACACCACCCACTCAGGACCTCAAAGGATCAAGAACCATTGCGAGTGTCCACTCAATCTTCAACTCTGTAG
Source organism: Bombina bombina (assembly GCF_027579735.1). Taxonomy (NCBI): domain Eukaryota; kingdom Metazoa; phylum Chordata; class Amphibia; order Anura; family Bombinatoridae; genus Bombina; species Bombina bombina. The sequence continues at coordinate 297,045,051 of NC_069499.1, read as the reverse complement.
TATTATATTAACCAAGAGTGTCTCGTATTAATTGTGGCAACTCCCAAAACAAGAATGTCTCATTCGTTATAAAGCCTCCAGCTGTAACAATATGTATATGTTTGAAACCATCAGCAATTTGTCTACTTGCCACTGTATAAAGGTGGTCACAGGAGACATGATATATTATGGTATTTGTAATCCATCATAGTGAATGCTGGTAACGGCTATAGTGACAAATCTTGTAATTGTTGAAATCTTTTGGTTCAGATGTCCCTTTAACCTGACGTGCTACTGGCCATACATTATGTTGCGGGGAGCTGTGAACGTATTAACGGCCCAAACACACACCCTTTTCACACTTCACTCACGGTATTGTGCACTGTCCCTTTATAGCAGAGGATATATCACACTCCACATTTTCCTTTTCACCAAAACTGCGAGTATCTCATACCCTCGTGGCAGTTCGTGACCATTAATGTGTTGTGAATGTGTTGTAAACAAAGCAAATGCTTGAACAGTGGTGTTACCTCCTTCAGCGTATATGTGCATATGTCGATAGTGCCGTGAGACTCTCTGTCTTCAGTGTGGTTTCTATGGGCCCCCCGTATGGGTATCTAGTCTCACCTTGCAATTTCTGTGGCTTAGATAGCACGATATCCAGGTAGCTGTGGTGGCGTCTCCTCGTTCCGACGCGCGTTTCGGGACTCCGCCCCTTTCTCAAGGAATTTACAGGTAATGGGGTGGAGGTGTGACTTAAATAGAATCAATAGTAATCTCATTGGCTACTCGCATACACACCCCCACTCTAACGTCACATTCTACACTCGTGTTTGTGAAAGCATTGCTGAGATAGAAAACGAATGAATCTAAGACTCACGAATAGCTGGTGATCGCTGCCGAGCAGGTACTAAATAGGCTCCACATAACTCCCCAGTGAGAATATGTCAATATATGACACCTTCAAGATCCAACCGCTGTACTATCTCTGTTCAGGGAATTATAAATGTATATATATAGGCATCCGCGGCAAATTTCAATTATAGCTCTGTATCTGCCATCAATCAACGTACCTTAAACGAAACATTCCCTCTCATCAATATTCCGCGCACAGCGTGTTTAATCAGTATAAGTTAATATTTCATATTGAGTGTAATTTGTTCAATACCGGGGGTCCCGCTACGGGATATCCTATTTGTGTAAAAAATTAGGGAGACTATATGCAGTCGGTTAAGGCAACGCATGTCTCAAAGGCCCTCTTTCTGACCCTATTCTATGCTGATTCTCACAAATATGATATTTCTAACAAATGAATCATATAAAAGAAAATACTAGAGTTAGTGTATATCCGGACCATGTACATTATTGCATCTCTCTGTCCAAAGAATCAATTAATCGGCTCAGACAAAGCATATCCCAAGGGTCTCAAAGAGCCTTTTCCTACCCTATTCTATGTGTTTCTCGCAGTTCTAATTTCTATAACAAATGAGTCCTACAGAAGGAACTGCCCTTATGTCATCGATTCTGCTTCAACGTATTTATAGGATAGATGGTTAATTCTATCCAAAGGAAACTAGCTCCCATACATCCTACGTGGATATCGCAGGACTACCGTTATTGGATCTAAGTGTCCACAAGTTATAATTTGTTTGAACCTTTATCATGGCTCTATACCATGTGTATTGTTGGATTTTCATGTCCAAAGCATCGCAATTCTTCATACCCTTTCCTACCTCTCTTCAGTTTTTCATCTTTTAGAGAGGACATATTCAGAGAAGGAAATTCGCCAATTAAAAACTATTGAAAAGCTCAGATAAAATTTCCCCAGGAAATGTCTCTATTAAGACCTCTAGGGACCATGGTATCCAATTTTTTAATCCATAATGCCTCCTTACGGAATAGTATTTTCTGTCTGTCACCTCCCCTCCGTAAGGGGGAGACCCCATCAATCACTTGAAACCTTAATTGGCTCTTGTTGTGTGCCAATCGGGTGAAATGATGGGCCACAGGTGCATCCTCGTCATCCTTGCCTATGGCTGCTTTATGCTGGCGTATCCTATCACGGACAGTCTGTGTGGTCTCTCCTACATATGCTAGGCCACATGGGCACTTAATAACATATATAACATATTTAGAATTGCAGGAGAACCTGCCATTGATCGGAATCCTTTTACCTGATAAGGGGTGGGTAATATGATCCCCTTGTAACATAGAATGGCAGAGGGCACAGTTCATGCAAGAAAAGGAGCCTTTCTTATTAATTGTAGTTGGTTTTCTCATGGAACCCCAATCAGCCCGTATTAATTCATCTTTCAGGTTTTTATTTCTCCGAAAAGAGAATAGTGGAGTCTCTTTAAAGATCTTGCCCACCTGTGTATCCTCCCTTAACAGGTGCCAATGTTGTAAGATTATCCTTTTGAAGACCTTGCTATGTGAACCAAAATGACTCACAAAGGGCACTGAAAATTTTTTAACTTCACGAGTAGTCTTACTCAATAAACTAGCCCTGTCAATGTTCAGTACTTTATTCATGTTATCTTCCAGAATATGCACTGGATATCCTCTGTCTAAAATTTTTTTAGACATTTCATCCAGTCTCTGTAGGCAAATTCCTGGATCATCCACAATCCTTTTAGTCTGCAGTAATTGGCCTAATGGGAGGTTCTTAATCAGAGAAGGGGGATGGAAACTTTCATACCGTAAGGTATTATTCCGATCCGTTTCTTTGGAGAATAAATCACTTCTGAGTTTCTGATCTGTGATCGATATCATGGTGTCTAAAAAGCTCACTTTGGACTTACTTGCTTCCATATTCCATATATGTTTCGTTTAAGGTACGTTGATTGATGGCAGATACAGAGCTATAATTGAAATTTGCCGCGGATGCCTATATATATACATTTATAATTCCCTGAACAGAGATAGTACAGCGGTTGGATCTTGAAGGTGTCATATATTGACATATTCTCACTGGGGAGTTATGTGGAGCCTATTTAGTACCTGCTCGGCAGCGATCACCAGCTATTCGTGAGTCTTAGATTCATTCGTTTTCTATCTCAGCAATGCTTTCACAAACACGAGTGTAGAATGTGACGTTAGAGTGGGGGTGTGTATGCGAGTAGCCAATGAGATTACTATTGATTCTATTTAAGTCACACCTCCACCCCATTACCTGTAAATTCCTTGAGAAAGGGGCGGAGTCCCGAAACGTGCGTCGGAACGAGGAGACGCCACCACAGCTACCTGGATATCGTGCTATCTAAGCCACAGAAATTGCGAGGTGAGACTAGATACCCATACGGGGGGCCCATAGAAACCACACTGAAGACAGAGAGTCTCACGGCACTATCGACATATGCACATATACGCTGAAGGAGGTAACACCACTGTTCAAGCATTTGCTTTGTTTACAACACATTCACAACACATTAATGGTCACGAACTGCCACGAGGGTATGAGATACTCGCAGTTTTGGTGAAAAGGAAAATGTGGAGTGTGATATATCCTCTGCTATAAAGGGACAGTGCACAATACCGTGAGTGAAGTGTGAAAAGGGTGTGTGTTTGGGCCGTTAATACGTTCACAGCTCCCCGCAACATAATGTATGGCCAGTAGCACGTCAGGTTAAAGGGACATCTGAACCAAAAGATTTCAACAATTACAAGATTTGTCACTATAGCCGTTACCAGCATTCACTATGATGGATTACAAATACCATAATATATCATGTCTCCTGTGACCACCTTTATACAGTGGCAAGTAGACAAATTGCTGATGGTTTCAAACAGATACATATTGTTACAGCTGGAGGCTTTATAACGAATGAGACATTCTTGTTTTGGGAGTTGCCACAATTAATATGAGACACTCTTGGTTAATATAATACTACAGAGTTGAAGATTGAGTGGACACTCGCAATGGTTCTTGATCCTTTGAGGTCCTGAGTGGGTGGTGTCGTAATATTCACTCTCTGGGGACGCCCTGGGAGTGACATTGCATTTATTTTTCTGATGATTGTTTTTGCTTTGATGTTTTTCTTTATTTTGCTGAGGGTTAGATACGAATGTGTTTGGTGGATGGGGTATGTGTGGATTTGAGTGAACTTACACCTGATATTTCCTTGATACTCATGATTGCTTTTTGTGAAAGATCAATTTTGATCATATCTTTTGTTGAAGAATAAAACTTTTTGACTCTAAGACTCAGTGGCTGGGATTTTTGAAATTTTGTACTATTATTCAGTCTTTGACCGGACTTTATCCCGTGCCTGAGCGCACTAACTAGAAAGGGTGGTGCGGTCACACTTTATGATAATATTAAGGGTTACTGCCAAATAACACCCTAATATGTCTTCAGCAGCATCTCCTGGGTACAGTGATACCACCCATGTATAGGTGTGTCGGGTTCTCGGGGGGCTAAAAGCTCTTATTTTTAGAGAGCGCTTTCCAGTTTTTCAACTTGGAATTTTCACATCGGTCATCATACACCCATGTCCTATTTGGGACATTTCTGAAGCTGGCCAATGGAATTTACCCCCATAAAACCATATATTTTTGAAAAGTAGACACCCTAGGGTATTTCAAATGCTGGTATTTTAACACTTTCCATGCACTAATTCAACCACCAGTCTTTGTCAAACTTTTGGGTAGTTATTTTTTTGTGTTATTTTTCACACACATTGTACTTTAGGCATGGATTCTCAGTTCCTGTTATGTGTTACTGCCAAAAAACACCTCAATATGTGTTCAACAACATCTCCTGAGTACAGTGATACCACCCATGTATAGGTGTGTCGGGTTCTCTGGGGGCTAAAAAGCCTTAATTTTAGGAAGCGCATTCCAGTTTTTCAACTTGGAATTTTCACATCGGTCATCATGCACCCATGTCCTATTTGGGACATTTCTGAAGCTGGTCAATGGAATTTACCCCCATCAAACCATATATTTTTGAAAAGTAGACACCCTAGGGTATTTCAAATGCTTGTATTTTAACACTTTCCATGCACTAATTCAACCACCAGTCTTTGTCAAACTTTTGGGTAGTCATTATTTTGTGTTATTTTTCACACACATTGTACTTTAGGCATGGATTCTCAGTTCCTGTTATGTGTTACTGCCAAAAAACACCTCAATATGTGTTCAACAACATCTCTTGAGTACAGTGATACTACCCATGTATAGGTGTGTCGGGTTCTCTGGGGGCCAAAAGACCTTAATTTTAGGAAGCGCATTCCAGTTTTTCAACTTGGAATTTTCACATCGGTCATCATGCACCCATGTCCTATTTGGGACATTTCTGAAGCTGGCCAATGGAATTTACCCCCATCAAACCATATATTTTTGAAAAGTAGACACCCTAGGGTATTTCAAATGCTGGTATTTTAACACTTTCCATGAACTTATTTAACCACCAGTCTTTGTCAAACTTTTGGGTAGTCATTTTTTTGTGTTATTTTTCACACACATTGTACTTTAGGCATGGATTCTCAGTTCCTGTTATGTGTTACTGCCAAAAAACACCTCAATATGTGTTCAACAACATCTCCTGAGTACAGTGATACCACCCATGTATAGGTGTGTCGGGTTCTCTGGGGGCTAAAAAGCCTTAATTTTAGGAAGCGCATTCCAGTTTTTCAACTTGGAATTTTCACATCGGTCATCATGCACCCATGTCCTATTTGGGACATTTCTGAAGCTGGTCAATGGAATTTACCCCCATCAAACCATATATTTTTGAAAAGTAGACACCCTAGGGTATTTCAAATGCTTGTATTTTAACACTTTCCATGCACTAATTCAACCACCAGTCTTTGTCAAACTTTTGGGTAGTCATTATTTTGTGTTATTTTTCACACACATTGTACTTTAGGCATGGATTCTCAGTTCCTGTTATGTGTTACTGCCAAAAAACACCTCAATATGTGTTCAACAACATCTCTTGAGTACAGTGATACTACCCATGTATAGGTGTGTCGGGTTCTCTGGGGGCCAAAAGACCTTAATTTTAGGAAGCGCATTCCAGTTTTTCAACTTGGAATTTTCACATCGGTCATCATGCACCCATGTCCTATTTGGGACATTTCTGAAGCTGGCCAATGGAATTTACCCCCATCAAACCATATATTTTTGAAAAGTAGACACCCTAGGGTATTTCAAATGCTGGTATTTTAACACTTTCCATGAACTTATTTAACCACCAGTCTTTGTCAAACTTTTGGGTAGTCATTTTTTTGTGTTATTTTTCACACACATTGTACTTTAGGCATGGATTCTCAGTTCCTGTTATGTGTTACTGCCAAAAAGCACCTCAATATGTGTTCAACAACATCTTCTGAGTACAGTGATACCACCCATGTATAGGTGTGTTGGGTTCTCTGGGGGCTAGAAGGCCTTATTTTTAGGAAGCGCATTCCAGTTTTTCAACTTGGAATTTTCACATCGGTCATCATGCACCCATGTCCTATTTGGGACATTTCTGAAGCCGGCCAATGAAATTTACCCCCATAAAACCATATATTTTTGAGAAGTAGACCCCCTAGGGTATTTGAAATGCTGGTATTTTCACACTTTCCATGAACTTATTAAACCACCAGTCTTTGTCAAACTTTTGGGTAGTCATTATTTTGTGTTATTTTTCACACACATTGTACTTTAGGCATGGATTCTCAGTTCCTGTTATGTGTTACTGCCAAAAAACACCTCAATATGTGTTCAACAACATCTCCTGAGTACAGTGATACTACCCATGTATAGGTGTGTCGGGTTCTCTGGGGGCCAAAAGACCTTAATTTTAGGAAGCGCATTCCAGTTTTTCAACTTGGAATTTTCACATCGGTCATCATGCACCCATGTCCTATTTGGGACATTTCTGAAGCTGGCCAATGGAATTTACCCCCATCAAACCATATATTTTTGAAAAGTAGACACCCTAGGGTATTTCAAATGCTGGTATTTTAACACTTTCCATGAACTTATTTAACCACCAGTCTTTGTCAAACTTTTGGGTAGTCATTTTTTTGTGTTATTTTTCACACACATTGTACTTTAGGCATGGATTCTCAGTTCCTGTTATGTGTTACTGCCAAAAAGCACCTCAATATGTGTTCAACAACATCTCCTGAGTACAGTGATACCACCCATGTATAGGTGTGTTGGGTTCTCTGGGGGCTAGAAGGCCTTATTTTTAGGAAGCGCATTCCAGTTTTTCAACTTGGAATTTTCACATCGGTCATCATGCACCCATGTCCTATTTGGGACATTTCTGAAGCCGGCCAATTAAATTTACCCACATAAAACCATATATTTTTGAGAAGTAGACCCCCTAGGGTATTTGAAATGCTGGTATTTTCACACTTTCCATGAACTTATTAAACCACCAGTCTTTGTCAAACTTTTGGGTAGTCATTTTTTTGTGTTATTTTTCACACACATTGTACTTTAGGCATGGATTCTCAGTTCCTGTTATGTGTTACTGCCAAAAAACACCTCAATATGTGTTCAACAACATCTCCTGAGTACAGTGATACTACCCATGTATAGGTGTGTCGGGTTCTCTGGGGGCCAAAAGACCTTAATTTTAGGAAGCGCATTCCAGTTTTTCAACTTGGAATTTTCACATCGGTCATCATGCACCCATGTCCTATTTGGGACATTTCTGAAGCTGGCCAATGGAATTTACCCCCATCAAACCATATATTTTTGAAAAGTAGACACCCTAGGGTATTTCAAATGCTGGTATTTTAACACTTTCCATGAACTTATTTAACCACCAGTCTTTGTCAAACTTTTGGGTAGTCATTTTTTTGTGTTATTTTTCACACACATTGTACTTTAGGCATGGATTCTCAGTTCCTGTTATGTGTTACTGCCAAAAAGCACCTCAATATGTGTTCAACAACATCTCCTGAGTACAGTGATACCACCCATGTATAGGTGTGTTGGGTTCTCTGGGGGCTAGAAGGCCTTATTTTTAGGAAGCGCATTCCAGTTTTTCAACTTGGAATTTTCACATCGGTCATCATGCACCCATGTCCTATTTGGGACATTTCTGAAGCCGGCCAATGAAATTTACCCACATAAAACCATATATTTTTGAGAAGTAGACCCCCTAGGGTATTTGAAATGCTGGTATTTTCACACTTTCCATGAACTTATTAAACCACCAGTCTTTGTCAAACTTTTGGGTAGTCATTTTTTTGTGTTATTTTTCACACACATTGTACTTTAGGCATGGATTCTCAGTTCCTGTTATGTGTTACTGCCAAAAAACACCTCAATATGTGTTCAACAACATCTCCTGAGTACAGTGATACCACCTATGTATAGGTGTGTTGGGTTCTCTGGGGGCTAGAAGGCCTTATTTTTAGGAAGCGCATTCCAGTTTTTAAACTTGGAATTTTCACATCGGTCATCATGCACCCATGTCCTATTTGGGACATTTCTGAAGCCGGTCAATGAAATTTACCCCCATAAAACCATATATTTTTGAGAAGTAGACCCCCTAGGGTATTTGAAATGCTGGTATTTTCACACTTTCCATGAACTTATTTAACCACCAGTCTTTGTCAAACTTTTGGGTAGTCATTTTTTTGTGTTATTTTTCACACACATTGTACTTTAGGCATGGATTCTCAGTTCCTGTTATGTGTTACTGCCAAAAAACACCTCAATATGTGTTCAACAACATCTCCTGAGTACAGTGATACCACCCATGTATAGGTGTGTTGGGTTCTCTGGGGGCTAGAAGGCCTTATTTTTAGGAAGCGCATTCCAGTTTTTCAACTTGGAATTTTCACATCGGTCATCATGCACCCATGTCCTATTTGGGACATTTCTGAAGCCGGCCAATGAAATTTACCCCCATAAAACCATATATTTTTGAGAAGTAGACCCCCTAGGGTATTTGAAATGCTGGTATTTTCACACTTTCCATGAACTTATTTAACCACCAGTCTTTGTCAAACTTTTGGGTAGTCATTTTTTTGTGTTAATTTTCACACACATTGTAATTTAGGCATGGATTCTCAGTTCCTGTTATGTGTTACTGCCAAAAAACACCTCAATATGTATTCAACATCTCCTGAGTACAGTGATACCACCCATGTATAGGTGTGTTGGGTTCTCTGGGGGCTAGAAGGCCTTATTTTTAGGAAGCGCATTCCATTTTTTACACTTCCCATTTTCACATCCCATGTACCCATGTTCTATTTAAGACATTTCTGAAGCCGGCCAATGTAATTAACCCCCATAAAACCATTTATTTTTGAAAAGTAGACATCCTAGGGTATTTCAAATGCAGGTATTTTAACACTTTCCATACACTAATTCAACCACTAGTCTTTGTCAAACTATTGGGCATTCATTTCTTTGTGTTATTTTTCACATACATTGTATTTTAGACATGGATTCACAGCTCCTGTTATGTGTTACTTCCAAAGAAGACACCAATATGTGGTCACCAACATCTCCTGAGTTCAGTGATACCACCTATGCATAGTTTTGGTGGCTTGTTTGGGCGGTGCAATGCCAAATGTCTGACATGTGTTTGTGATTTTTTTTCACATTTAACATTTTTTTTGCCTATCGTCTTTTTTGGGGGTCTTTTAACATACCCCAATTTATTTGTTTTCCATAAATGTGATTATATTTAAAAAGTTGACACCCCAAGGTAGTATACATGGAGTGGTTTGATGACTTTGATGCAACCGTTTTAGCCCAAAAAATTGGAGAAAGTATATGGTGGTAATTTTTCAATTTTCATTGTTACAGACACATTGCTTTTTTACTATGATTTAGGAGAGACTGTTGTAAGTTATTGCAAAAGAATACTTCAGGTTGTTTTCTGCAAGGCACCCTGAGTACACCTATGCCCCCCATGCATAGGTTTGCCAGGATTTTGGGAAGGTTATGTTACAATTTTATGACTTGTGATTTTAGTTATTAAAAATGAGAGTATTTCCTCTGATAGGCCTATCTTTAGTTTGGGGCCTATCGCATACCCCACTTTTATTTATTGCATTCAAAGTGTATATTTTTTAAATGTTAACACCCCAAGGTATTGTATATGGTGTGCTTTGATGCCTTTGAAGCAACCGTTGTAGCCCAAAAAATTGGAGAAAGTGTATGGTGGTAATTTTTCAATTTTCATTTTTACAGACACATTGCTTTTTGACTATGATTTAGGAGAGACTGTTGTAAGTTATTACAAAAACATACTTCAGGTTGTTTTCTGCAAGGCACCCTGAGAACACCTATGTACCCCATGCATAGGTTTGACAGGGGTTTTGGTTAAAAAAAAAACAGGCCCAATTTTAGAAAAAAATAGAGTAGTGAAATGTAAAAATCTGGCACAGTAAAAGTAAAAAAAAAAAAAAAAAAAACATCTAACTGTAAACATAACCAAAAAAAAATATATATATATATAACAGCAAATGTATTTATTTTTTAAAAAATTGACCATTGTATGGTACCGCTTGAAGCAGTCCCCAATGCAGAGTGCAGGCTGTCCAGGGCAATCAGGACAGTGATATATGGTGTCCCTTCTCTTCTCCCTCTTGGTACAGACTCTGTATTTTTTTTGTGGTTTCTGCTTTGCGACAGTAGGGGGGATTTTAAAAATAAAATGGGTAGCCCCAACTCTGCTCTCTCCCATCACCGCCCGGGGAGCAGGTGCATCATGGTACAAAATCCCCGTAATAATCTGGAGCTGAAACTGTAAAAAAGTATTTTTAACTCTGGGGTTTGCTTTTTTGAACAACAAAAAAGCGTTGTGGGTTGCAATCTGCATTAGGTAAATTGCAACCTTTTTGTACCAGGCCGCATAATTAGGTAGGGCTGCAGCAGCTGATCAGCCAGATCAACCCCACCCATATGCCGGTTATAAGACTTGATGCACACTGGCTTCCTTATGATCTCAGCTCTGCCACGTACAGAAACCGCCACCGTCCTCTCTGTGTGGATGGTGGTAAGAAGGTATACATCCTTCTTGTCTCTGTACTTCAGTGCCAACAGCTCCTCTTGGCGCAGAGCTGAGGTCTCCCCCCTTCGTAGCCGGGTGCGTACAAGCTGTCCTGGGAAACCTGCGCGGTTCTTTTTAATTGTACCGCAAGCTACTGTATCAAAGCAATACAGTAGCTTGAACAAAAGGACACTTGTATAAAAATTGTCTAAGTACAAGTGATACCCTTTGTTCATTAGGGGTAATATCAGGTCCCAGACAATCTTGCCAGTGGTTCCCATATGTTCTGGGCAACCTGGAGGGTCAAGTTGGCTATCCTTTCCCTCATACACCCGGAAGGCCTGAGTATACCCATTCTCGCTGTCACAGAGCTTATACACCTTTACCCCATATCTGGAGCGCTTGGAAGGAATAAACTGCTTGAATCCCAGCCTTCCCTTATACTTCATAAGGGATTCATCAACGCATATATTCCTTCCAGGTGTATAAGCCTCTGCAAACCTGGCAGAAAAGTGGGTTATCAGGGGGCGGATTTTATACAGCCTGTCAAATTGGGGATGCTCCCTAGGGGGGCACAGGCTGTTGTCGCTGAAGTGCATGAAATGCAGAATCATTTCATACCTCTTCCTCGACATAATCTGGGAGAAAATGGGGGTAGAGCAGATGGGGCTAGTACTCCAGTAGGAGCGAATGGAGGGTTTCTTTATGATGCCCATCAGCATGGTCAATGCCCAGAATTTTTTGAATTCTGGCACATTGATGTGGGCCCATTGCTGCTTTGCCAAATATGTTCCAGGCTTTGCAGCACGGAACTGATGGGCATATAAATTAGTTTGGGCGACAATGTTCCCCAATACATCATCGCCCAGAAACACTTCCAGAAACTGCTGGGGGCTAAAACCTGCCACATCTATATTTATGCCAGCATTTGCTGTGAAGGGTGGGATATCTGGCCTCTGGAGATGAGGTGTTACCCACTCTTCAGCAGCAATGGCAGCAACACGCCTCCTTCTGGCAGGGGGGCTAGCAGGGGGGCTGGTAGGGGGTCTAGCAGCCACAGATACATCACTATCAGTTGAGACTGCATCTAGTGATGTATCTGAGCATATGGCAGGGTCAAAATTGGGGTCTGAGTCAGACATAGAGGCATCTGACTCTGACGCAAGGATGGCATACGCCTCCTCAGCACTATATATTTTCTGTGACATTTTTGTATCTGTCACAGAAAAAATGTACTAAATTTTTTTAAATTAAATTAATTAACTAAAGTAATTAACTAAATAAACTAGCAAAAAAGTACTGCTATGCTACTGCCAGTGATTTATAGCGATCACTGGCAAGCTAGGGGTTAATGGCTCTGAAAATTAATTTAAATTAACTAAATGGTTCTGAAAAGAGCCTCTGGATTTTTAAAAAATTACAACAACAAAATGAACCCCTAAAAAAATGCACAGACAGCAAAAAAGTACAACTATGCTACTGCCAGTGATTTATAGCAATCACTGGCAAGCTAGGGGTTAATGGCTCTGAAAATTAATTTAAATTAACTAAATGGTTCTGAAAAGAGCCTCTGGATTTTTAAAAAATTACAACAACAAAATTAACCCCTAAAAAAATGCACAGACAGCAAAAAAGTAAAGCTATGCTACTGCCAGTGATTTATAGCGATCACTGGCAAGCTAGGGGTTAATGGCTCTGAAAATTAAATTAACTAAATGGTTCTGAAAAGAGCCTCTGGATTTTTAAAAAATTACAACAACAAAAAATTAACCCCTAAAAAAATGCACAGACAGCAAAAAAAAGTGCAGCTATGCTAATGCCAGTGATTTATAGTGATCACTGGCAAGCTAGGGGTTAATGGCTCTGAAAAGAGCCTTTGGTTCTATATTTTTTTAACAAATAAAAGAATTAAATCTCTCTCTGCAAAAAAACAGGTCTCTCTCTCTCTCCAACAAAATCGCAAGTGAGGAGAGGGAGGGAGATCCACACTGATCAGTGTCAATATTTACAAATATTGACATGATCAGACAAATGGGGTATTTTATTATTATTATTTTTTTTGGGGTGGGAGGCTCAGATTGGGTGACCCTAGCTTGCCCCTATGATGAGGCAGGCTAGGGACACCCCCAGAAGCCCCATGATGCACTGGGCATCGCCATCTTGGTGCCTAGTGAAGGGGGAGGGGGGGGGGCTATTTAGGGCTTTTTTTTTATATACGTTTTTTTTTTTTTATTATTTTTTACTTTTATTTATAACTAACTAAGTGCCTCGACCCACCGAGGCACTTAGCACACAAGCAGAGCATCGGAAGCGTGTCAGATCGCTTCCGATGCTCTGAAACACTGCCGGGCTCCACGTGGAGCGAAACCGGAAGTGATCACTCGTGGGGGAGTGATCAATCCGGTCCCGGCACTCGGGAACAGTATTGCAGGATGCCTAGACCTCAAGGCAAGCCTGCAATACTGTTAGAGCAGCTGGAAGCGATTTCGATCGCTTCCAGTGCTCTGTTAAACCGACGACGTATGCCATACGTCCTCGGTCGTTAAGTGCTTTTTTTTGAGGACGTATGGCATACGTCGTCGGTCGTTAAGGGGTTAAACTCAAGCAAAACACTGATTTATTTATACGACTGTGAAACCCCAAGGACTCAATTATCTCAAAACCATTACAAAAATGAAAATAATATATATATCCTGTATAATAAAAGGCCAAGTGTGTTTGTCCAAAGCTGTCATGCGCAGTAGAGACTGCGCGTGAGGACAAACACACCTGGCCTTCCAACTGACCTAGCGCCGTGTGGTGGAGTGGGCGTGATCGGGGAGGGTGTGGAGTGGGCGTGACCGGGTGGGTGATGTGTGGGCGGGCCGGGTGTGTAGTGGGTGGGGCCGTATGTGATGTGGGCAGGGCCAGGCATGATGTGGGCGGGGCCGACCAGACTGCCGTGAGAGACTGTCAGAGAGCTCCTAAGAGGGGGGATAGAGAGAGGGAGAGAGAGACAGCAAAAGAGAGGGGGGGAGAGAGACAGCAAAAGAGAGGGAGGAGAGAGACAGCAAAAGAGAGGGGGGAGAGAGAGACAGCAAAAGAGAAGGGGGAGAGAGACAGCAAAAGAGAGAAGGGAGAGAGACAGCAAAAGAGAAGAGGGAGAGAGACAGCAAAAGAGAGGGGGGAAGAGAGACAGCAAAAGAGAGGGGGGGAGAGAGACAGCAAAAGAGAGGGGGATAATGCACAAAAGAGAGGGAGGGAGTACACAAAAGAGAGGGGAGAGAGTGCAGAGTGCACAAAAGAGAGGGGGGAGAGAGCGCAAAAGAGAGGGGGAGAGCGCAAAAGAGGGGGAGAGAACAGTCTTTTTACAGTTTTGGAAACTCAATGTACAGGGAGTGCAGAATTATTAGGCAAGTTGTATTTTTGAGGATTAATTTTATTATTGAACAGCAACCATGTTCTCAATGAACCCAAAAAACTCATTAATATCAAAGCTGAATAGTTTTGGAAGTAGTTTTTAGTTATAGCTATTTTAGGGGGATATCTGTGTGTGCAGGTGACTTACTGTGCATAATTATTAGGCAACTTAACAAAAAACAAATATATACCCATTTCAATTATTTATTTTTACCAGTGAAACCAATATAACATCTCAACATTCACAAATATACATTTCTGACATTCAAAAACAAAACAAAAACAAATCAGTGACCAATATAGCCACCTTTCTTTGCAAGGACACTCAAAAGCCTGCCATCCATGGATGATTCTGTCAGTGTTTTGATCTGTTCACCATCAACATTGCGTGCAGCAGCAACCACAGCCTCCCAGACACTGTTCAGAGAGGTGTACTGTTTTCCCTCCTTGTAAATCTCACATTTGATGATGGACCACAGGTTCTCAATGGGGTTCAGATCAGGTGAACAAGGAGGCCATGTCATTAGATTTTCTTCTTTTATACCCTTTCTTGCCAGCCACGCTGTGGAGTACTTGGACGCGTGTGATGGAGCATTGTCCTGCATGAAAATCATGTTTTTCTTGAAGGATGCAGACTTCTTCCTGTACCACTGCTTGAAGAAGGTGTCTTCCAGAAACTGGCAGTAGGACTGGGAGTTGAGCTTGACTCCATCCTCAACCCGAAAAGGCCCCACAAGCTCATCTTTGATGATACCAGCCCAAACCAGTACTCCACCTCCACCTTGCTGGTGTCTGAGTCGGACTGGAGCTCTCTGCCCTTTACCAATCCAGCCACGGGCCCATCCATCTGGCCCATCAAGACTCACTCTCATTTCATCAGTCCATAAAACCTTAGAAAAATCAGTCTTGAGATATTTCTTGGCCCAGTCTTGACGTTTCAGCTTGTGTGTCTTGTTCAGTGGTGGTCGTCTTTCAGCCTTTCTTACCTTGGCCATGTCTCTGAGTATTGCACACCT
Organism: Bombina bombina; assembly: GCF_027579735.1. Taxonomy (NCBI): domain Eukaryota; kingdom Metazoa; phylum Chordata; class Amphibia; order Anura; family Bombinatoridae; genus Bombina; species Bombina bombina. Next base: position 297,029,700 of record NC_069499.1, on the reverse strand, counting down.
TGTGCTTTTGGGCACTCCAGTGATGTTGCAGCTCTGAAATATGGCCAAACTGGTGGCAAGTGGCATCTTGGCAGCTGCACGCTTGACTTTTCTCAGTTCATGGGCAGTTATTTTGCGCCTTGGTTTTTCCACACGCTTCTTGCGACCCTGTTGACTATTTTGAATGAAACGCTTGATTGTTCGATGATCATGCTTCAGAAGCTTTGCAATTTTAAGAGTGCTGCATCCCTCTGCAAGATATCTCACTATTTTTTACTTTTCTGAGCCTGTCAAGTCCTTCTTTTGACCCATTTTGCCAAAGGAAAGGAAGTTGCCTAATAATTATGCACACCTGATATAGGGTGTTGATGTCATTAGACCACACCCCTTCTCATTACAGAGATGCACATCACCTAATATGCTTAATTGGTATTAGGCTTTCGAGCCTATACAGCTTGGAGTAAGACAACATACATAAAGAGGATGATGTGGTCAAAATACTCATTTGCCTAATAATTCTGCACTCCCTGTATATAACAGTTTTATGAAGGTTCATCATTTCAACATAGAATCATCTGTTTGGCCATTAGTTTGTGCCATAAAGGAACAATTCATTGCCACCAAAAGTGTTAAATTGTGTTTTTTAACAGGTATCCCAGCTTTTCTTTCAGAATTTCTTATTAACCATTATGGTGTTTGTTGTGATATTATAATATATAATGCTTTCTTCCTAGTTTGTGCTCTGACTTGTAAATGTATATAATTGTTGCAAAGAAGCAGGGGCGGGGACAGTGTTGTTGGAGTGAGGAACCAGGAAATAAAGTGTGTAGTTAGTTGCTGTATAAATGGACTCTGTGTCAGATATATGTCTAAACCACCTGGATTTACAAACACTACAACCATAACAGCAACCATGTATTTAGTGTGTATTTTAATAAAAGCTCTTTATTATGGAGTTGTATTCTTATTAGCCTTTAGTCAAGGATGTAACTAGACCTCATTAGGCCCCAGGGCTAATGTTGTGGCAAGGCTTTCCACAGCACCAAAAACTCCAAATTGTTGTTAATCAGGTATGCTGATGATTTAAACTGACACCCATATTCACAGAATTGAAGCTGCTTCTCAGTGACTGAGAACATCCTTCTCCTTTGGTTAGTCCATGCCAAACAATATGCACTTGCACACCCTTCCAGTACAAATACAGTGGCAGGTTTTTATGTACAGCAACACTGTGATGATGATTTCTGTAGATCCTGCCACTATATATGTAAAGACAAATCCATACTTTTTCCTTACACTGTTAGCCCTGTTTTGTGTGAGGGATATTCAGAGGGGACAGTCATAATGCAGATGGTGCCCATTCCCCATCAGACCCCCTGTGGTGATGCCACTAATGATCACAGTACAAGATGGCCAGTTTGAGAACCCATGCCTGCTTATATCACAGCTTATATGGTAATGGTAAAGGCAAACAACCGCTTTAATAATAGATACAAAATAATAATAATAATTTATATATATATATATATATATATATATATATATATATTATACATATATATAGTATATAAAAAGCTAGGCTTGGTACATTAAAAGGAATGTTAAATAAGATAAGAGACAAGTAGGCGTCCTTCTTGGAAAGGCTGCTGAGTTATTTGTATTGATAGAAGTCTTCTGTGGCATGTTTCAGAGATATATGCTGAAATGCCGGAAAGAAAGAGGTAACTACCACTAGCTACAGAAAATCACTATTCTACGAGTTATTGCATATGCTAGATCTCAACTGAGCTGCTATAAAAGAAAAAATAGTGACAGTGCATTTGTAACACTGGCTGTCTGACTCCCTTTTGTGGCTGTTTTACAACACTACAGTTGTTCACTATTCACATCACTAAATAATTCTGATTAATCTCAATCACCAGCACATAATCTATGCCCCAATTGGTAATAACAGTTATGTTATTAATTAACCTTTAATTTCTTTAGGGTTCCCTGAACCCCAGAGCCACTCACTGCATCTGACTACTTGATTCCTCAACTCTGTTAACCCAAACCATGCGGGATCTTTCAGAGTAATTAATCCTTATTACAAACAAACAGGAAAATGCTTCTCCAAGGTCCTCCAGTGTATTTCTGGAGCAGAGCACAGGACTACAAACCCCACAGCACGGTGGTGGTGCAAAACAAGTAGCGAATGAAACATCTAACAAAATTTAGAACAGAAAAACATTTGCACTCCAAGTGGGGCGAAAATAATAAAATACCTCTTTATTTGGTATGAATAAAAACTAGTAGTATGATAAATAGGGGTTAAGTTATTAACCCTCTAATCTGAGGCCCCCGACATTGCCGACACTAATAAAAGCTATTAACCCCTAATCCACTGCTCCTCGACATTGCAGCCACTATAAAAAGTTATTAACCCCTAAACCTATGGCCTCCCACATCTACGCCACTAAATACACCTATTAAACCCTAAACCGTCAGCCCCCCAGATCGCAAAACACTAAATTAAACTATTAAACCCCAAACCTAACACCCCCCTAACTTTAAATTAAAATTACAATATAACTCTATTTAAATAAATACAAATTTACCTGTGAAATAAATATAAACCTAACATTAAACTATAAATTAACCTAACATAATTAATCTAATAAAATAAAAAAATACTACCAATTAAAATATCTAAATTACAAATTTTAAAAAAACTAACACTAAGAAAAAAATTAAAAATCTAAATTACAACAAAAAAAAAGAAATCCTACGAAAAATCTAAGTTTACCAAAATAGCTAACACTAAAATCATGAAAAATAAAAAACACTAAGATTACAAAATAATAAACAAAATTATCAAAAATAAAAACAATTACATCTAATCGAATGGCCCTATAAAAATAAAAAAGCCCCCCCAATAAAAACACCCCCTAGCCTACAATAAACTACCAATAGCCCTTAAAATGGCCTTTTGTAGGGCATTGCCCTAAAGAAATCAGCTCTTTGGCATTGCCCTTAAAAGGGCATTTAGCTCTTTTGCATTGACCTTAAAAGGGCATTTAGCTAATTTTCAAAGCCCAAAGCCCTAATCTAAAAAAAAAAAAACACCCCAAAAAATGAAAAAAAAAACCAACCTAACACTAACCCCAGAAGATCTACTCACGGTTTCTGAAGTCCGGACATCCATCTCCATCCAGGCGGCAAGGTCTTCATCCATCCCGGGGGCATCTTCTATCTTCATCTCGGCGGCACGAAACTGAGCCATCCTGGAAGCCGAAGACATCCTGCGCGAAGCATCCTCTTCATACGATCGCCACCCTGCACTGATGTTGAATGCAAGGTGGCCGTTTCAAACCGGCGTACCTTGCATTCCTATTGGCTAATTTGATTCTTCAAATTCAAATCAACCAATAGAATGAGAGCTTCTGAAATGATGAAAGCTACTGAAATCCTATTGGCTGTTTATTTTTATTTTTTTTATTGAGGTTGTAACAAAAAAATGGTACAGGCAAGTAAAAACTTGGTTTAAAAAACATAGGAAAATCACCATACAATATACATATTAAGCGTCACAATATACATACAGTTAATCGCCCAGTTATACAAATACAGTATAAGATAACCTCAGGTTTTCAATTTAAGGAAAGTCCCCTTAAAATATAATATAAAGTCGGAAACAATAATTTCCCTCCATGGAAAATAGAGGCCTCTTTTGGACCTCCTAGAAAAGAATTTGAGTCAGAGTAGGGAATTTTAGGGGAAATAAAGAAAATAACAAATGGGCCACTTTTGGACCCCAAATGCAAATAACTGGCTTGTAAAATAGCATACTTTAAAAAGGTTTGGTGTATAGTGAAAGCATTTAATTGAACACATAATAAGAAAATAACTATAATGGTATTTGAGACTTCCAATATTTAAAATATAATTTGTACTATACACTTCTAATATAGTAGGGAGAAAGAGCATACAAATAAGGTCTGTGAGCTATAAACAGATACGCTGAGCATCTTCAGTACTAAAGTATTCAGCCTAATTAATGGTGATAGCACATATACAGTGTATACCAGATGGTAAACAGGCTCTACCCCAGACTGTTTCAGCTGCCTTATAGTCACCCTCCAGTCGCTGTGATCTTGGGGCATCTCGATTATGACTCTGAGGTTCAGTGAACGGTAAGGCGCCTCTTGACCAGGGGATGTAACATCCGCACCAGCGCTAGCATCAGCTTCCGGTTCTCTTGTCGTTGGTTGCTTCATGGAGGGGAATATTTTTAACACTTTCATGTCCAGGCCGCCATCTGGATTATTAGCTAGAGGATTATTTACGGGTAAGCTCAAATTCTGTGCTACCTTAGCCGGGGCTTGGGTTTGGGGTGGAGGGTTTGGCAAACTTAGACTGAGCTCCTGAGCACTTGTAGCTTTGTCGGGTTTCTCCGGCGACTCTCTTGGAATCAAATGTTGATGCCGAATTTGCTTAGTTAGTGCACGAAGGTTACTCCATTCGGCAGTCCAGGTTTGTAGTAACTTCTTGTGATGCTCATTTAACAAGCTCGTCACAGGCTCATGTAGTATGTTAACGCCAGACGCCATCTTTAATAGGTACGTGCGTGCTTAGAGAGACTCTTAATTCTCCCTTTATCTATAGCGCATAGCTAATATGGTATTATATGGTCACAGATAATGTAGGTTTGAAGTGAAGTGTTTATTGAAGTCTACGCACTGCTTACCCGGCTGTAATAATACCGGGGGGGGGTGTTGAGAGCCTCTCAGTGAAGAGCTTGCCTTAGGCCTCAACGTTCCGGATAGGAGTGCCACGGTGGTGTTCTCAATAAAAGTTCAGCTGTCAAATTTTCTTAATCAGTAGAGTCTAAGATTAAGGATGATATAACTAGATGGTCATTTAATTCACTGGTAATAGGCAAATTAACAGTGATCCACATGGAGCTACCAATATTGCTGCCCAGAGACACGTCCCCTTGGCTGTTTATTTTTATAGGGCTATTAGATTAGGTGTAATTGTTTTTATTTTTGATAATTTAGTTTATTTTTTTTGTAATCTTAGTGTTTTTTATTTTTCGTGATTTTAGTGTTAATTCTTTTTGGTAAACGTAGATTTTTTTAAATTTTTGGTAGGATTTTTTTTAGATTTAAATTTTTATTATTTTCAAAAGAAGAAAAAGAAAAACAGTTTAACAATATTCGTAGATATAACAAATCATAATCCAGTACTTGATCCGTACTTACGGCTAGATTTAGAGTTTGGCGGCCAAAGGGGTGCGTTAGCTACGCGTGCTTTTTTTTCTCCCGCACCTTTTAAATACCGCTGGTATTTAGAGTTCACAGAATGGCTGGGTTTTCAGTGCGTTAGGCTCCAAAAAGGGAGCGTAGAGCATAATTTAACGCCACTGCAACTCTAGATACCAGCGGTGCTTACGGACGCGGCCAGCTTCAAAAACGTGCTCGTGCACGATATCCCCATAGAAACCATGGGGCTGTTTGAGCTGAAAAAAAACTTAACACCTGCAAAAAAGCAGCGTTCAGCTCTTAACGCAGCCCCATTGTTTTCTATGGGGAAACACTTCCTACGTCTGCACCTAACACTCTAACATGTACCCCGAGTCTAAACACCCCTAACCTTACACTTATTAACCCCTAATCTGCCGCCCCCGCTATCGCTGACACCTGCATATTATTATTAACCCCTAATCTGCCGCTCCCTACACCGCCGCAACATACATTATAGTTATGTAACCCCTATAGTGTTAGTCTGCTGCCACTAACACCGCCGACCCCTATATTATATTTATTAACCCCTAATCTGCCCCCCACAACGTCGCTGCCAGCTACCTACAATAATTAACCCCTAATCTGCCGATCGCTACTCTAATAAATGTATTAACCCCTAAAGCTAAGTCTAACCCTAACACTAACACCCCCCTAAGTTAAATATAATTTTTATCTAAAGAAATAAATTAACTCTTATTAAATAAATTATTACTTATCGGAACAGCCAATAGAATGCGAGCTCAATCTGATTGGCTGATTGAATCAGCCAATCGGATTGAACTTGATTCTGATTGGCTGATTTATTATACTATGTACCCCTAATCTGCTGCCCCTAACACCGCCGACCCCTATATTATATTTATTAACCCCTAATCTGCCCCCCACAACGTCGCCACCAGCTACCTACAATAATTAACCCCTAATCTGCTGATCGGAGCTCACCGCTACTATAATAAATGTATTAACCCCTAAAGCTAAGTCTAACCCTAACACTAACACTCCCTAAGTTAAATATAATTGTTATCTAACGAAATAAATTAACTCTTATTAAATAAATTATTCCTATTTAAATCTAAATACTTACCTGTAAAATAAACCCTAATATAGCTACAATATAAATTATAATTATATTGTAGCTATTTTAGGATTAATATTTATTTTACAGGCAACTTTGTATTTATTTTAACCAGGTACAATAGCTATTAAATAGTTAATAACTATTTAATAGCTACCTAGTTAAAATAATTACAAAATTACCTGTAAAATAAATCCTAACCTAAGTTACAATTAAACCTAACACTACATTATCAATAAATTAATTAAATAAACTACCTACAATTATCTACAATTAAACCTGACACTACACTATCAATAAATAAATTAAATACAATTCCTACAAATAAATACAATTAAATAAACTAACTAAAGTACAAAAAATAAAAAAGAACTAAGTTACAAAAAATAAAAAAATATTTACAAACATTAGAAAAAAATTACAACAATTTTAAACTAATTACACCTACTCTAAGCCCCCTAATAAAATAACAAAGACCCCCAAAATAAAAAAATGCCCTACCCTATTCTAAATTACAAAAGTTCAAAGCTCTTTTACCTTACCAGCCCTTAAAAGGGCCCTTTGCGGGGCATGCCCCAAAGAATTCAGCTCTTTTGCCTGTAAAAAAAACATACAATACCCCCCCCATTTCAGCCACGACTCTAAATACCAGCGTTAGAAAGATCCCATTGAAAAGATAGGATACGCAATTGACGTAAGGGGATCTGCGGTATGGAAAAGTCGCGGCTGGAAAGTGAGCATTAGACCCTTTAATGACTGGCTCCAAATACCAGAGGGCGGTAAAAACCAGCGTTAGGAGCCTCTAACGCTGGTTTTGACGGCTACCGCCCAACTCTAAATCTAGGCCTTAGTTTCCCAAACTATACAAATCATATTATAACATTCATATGATCTCTGAATATCTTAATTTTTACTTCACACCAATAAACAAAGTACCCAAAATCTGGATAAGAGAAAAAGTAAGATTCAGGGTGAAATAAGAACTTTAGATAACTTATATATCAAACAGATCCTACAATACAATTTTATTATAAAGTAATCCCCCCATTCTCTAACTCTGGGTCTATTTACATAATTCTTGACAGTTACATTTGAACGTCTGCATATAAATAAAAAAGAAAGTCCTCAAGCCGCCCAGATCTTCTCTGGGGAGTTATACGTATCAGTGCAGAGTAAGACAAGACAAATAGACTAAACATCAAGTGAACACACACACAAAAAAGGATTAGTGTACGGGCAGTTACCATATACCTAAGACGATCAATTCTGTATTTCTTTTTTTTTTTCTTTTTCTTTTTCTTTTAAATGCTTTATTGAAATAAAATAACAACAACGGTACATACTTCAAGGGACATAAGTTACATCAGGTATTACAGTAAATTTGAAACATTGGTGGAGACTCTGTATTTATCCGGGTTTAGTTTCCATGAATGGATAACAAATCCCATAATGCTTGGGAATGGGAAAAAGAAAGTCTCTGGTTGGGAAGTCCACCAATAGTTATTGA